>NW_027102384.1:60000-189549 GCF_035609145.1 Eleutherodactylus coqui
CCCAATACTTACCTCCAGTTTCGGAGTCCCGCATGACGCCTCAGCGCGCATGGGCAATCGAGCGCGTGACGCACCGCAGCGGCATGTGACGCGGTAGGCGTAGAGGCGGTTTCACACTATCTTCCGCTGTGCTACAGCGGAAGATAGCGTGAATGGACGGCTTCCACAGACTGCAATGGAAGCCGTCCGCGCGTACACCCGCGGCAAATAGAGCATGCCGTGGGTGAGGACGGGTGATTTTACGGTGCGGAATTCCGCTGTGAAATTCCGCACCGTAAGCATTGAGCTACTAGGTTGAATAGATCCGTCTGTGGGAAGGAGCCTTAAGGCCTCATGTCCACTAGCAAAATGGAATTGCGGTTTCCGCAGCGGATTTGCCCCTAGGGAATCATTGGCCATCCGTGGTCCATTAAACTGATTTTTGCACCCGCGGATGGAATTTTAATAGAATTGCGTTTTTCACGCGTGGGAGAAAAAAACCCAGCATGCTCCATTTTACCGCGGATCGGCCACATTGCTATCACATTGATAGCAATGTGTGCAGATATCTGCATGCAAAAATTATACAATAGAAAGCTGATTCTACGCGGATTGTATTTTTCCAGTGGACATGAGGCCTAAGGCCGCCTGCAGACGGCCGTGTCGCATCCAGCTGCTCGCAACGGGACCCGACCTGAGCGCCTGCAGAGAGCAGTGCGGAACTCGCCCGCTCCCGCAGCTCTGACTCATGTGCCAGCAGAATTAGAGCATGGCGCGGTTTGTTTTCTGCGCGTGATTTCGCGTAGACAAACCACGGCCTTCTGCATAGGATTGCGTATTGAAATTCAATCCTATGCAGGCGTGTACAGCCGGAAATGTACGGTGCTTCGTCTGGCATAGACTGAAGTGGCAGCGGTGCGCACTCGTCATCAGCTGATTGGCAGGGATTCTGAGAGGCAGATCAACACTTCACTGCGCATAGATCATCAGTACTGGAGTCCCAGGGAACCCTTTTAACCCCTTGCCACCGCAGCACGTGAATGTATGTATATGTTAGGAAGCAGCTTTCTGGAATGGACTTGCATCTACATCCTACAGATCTGAGCCCATCTACTGCTGAAGACTGTTGCTAATGACAGTTGGCCTCCCGCAGTCACAGCGGGGATGGGTGAGACAACCGATTCCCGCTGTTAATGCTTTGCATGCAACGATTGCTCTTATTTCATTAGGTTTTTGCATGTAATCAGATATACTTCAGTCTAAGCCGACCTGAGTATAAGCCAAGGTACCAACTTTTACCCCAAAAACCTGGGGTCAATTATTGACTTGAGTATAAGCCAAGGGGTAATATTAGGTACCTCGGCTAACACTTGGATCGGCTATACTCAAGTATGCATTGTGGCTGCTGCTACAGGCCAAGTGGGCAGTATCCCCCTAGGTAAACTAATTAAGGGGTGTATTGTTAAAATTTTGTGGCTGCTCAACAGCTCTACAACTGTGCTATGGGGCTTTAAAGGCCTTCAAGCAAAATGTCTGTTACGTCTGCTGCTGGTATATGTTGCTCAAAGCTTCAGTTTACTAGCAGCACAGCCCTGAGAGGGTTAATTGATTGAGCTGCCTGGGTGTGGTACTTCCTGCAAGCCAATCTCCTGGCTCTGTGCATACATATAAAGCCAGCTCTTGGCAGTCTGTGTCTGGGTTTCAGACTGAGCAGTTATGAATCCTTGTCTTGAGGTATCTGCCTTTTTCCCACGCAGAACTTGTAAGTGGTTATGTGTCTCTCAGCTTCCCGAAGACGGTTTGGACACCTGTAGTCCTTGTCTCCGTTATATGCATTCCCTTTACAGCTGTGGCCTCTGTACGTCTTGTCTGCTCTGTGTGTCAGTTAATGTAACTTGACACAGTCTTCTATCTCACCTTGTGTAGCTGACTGTCTATTCCCCTATATTATTGAGATGGCACTATATTTGATAGTTGGTGGTGTGCCCCATGCTATGTCCTGCTCCACTTGCAGTTGGCAGTGTGCCCCCTGCTCTGTCCTGTCCCAGATGCAAGCTTTCTGTGTGATCTGTGTCTTGCAGTTTCATGCCCGTTTGTACGTTTACGTTCTGTCAGTTTAGTGTTACCTCATCTCCTGTGTGAATGTTGTCCGGGTCTCCTGGACTCATGGTTAGTGTAGGGAATAGCGGTATAACCAGGAGCTTAGAAGTTCGCCCGCTAGCTTCACGTTTTGTCTAAAATGTCAAGTAATACCTGTTCTTTATAATCAGCCTATCTGTTAGTAGTGGTTGCATTTTTGGCTTCTGTATGCAGTGTTTTCTATCTCTGTGTATTCTGTTCCGTCTCTGTTATATGCCATGCGTGTGTCCTGTTCTGTGGCTCCTAGGATCAGCTATGGCCCAGATCCGAAGACCGCTGGGCCGCCCTCTTATTTGGGCGATGTCTACGCTTAGGTTGGGCCACTGTCGACCCCCCCCCCCCCTTTTAGCACAGGGTCAGTGGCATGGATTCCATGTGAATTTCCTGTGTGCATCTTTGGTCACGATGGTGTTGGCAGTCTGCTAAATCTGCCCACACGATCATAACAGTCTGTTCAGAAAGCCACATAGTACTGTTTACATTTTGGGTCCCATTTGTGCATACTAACATAGTGAACAAGCTTTCATGCGATGCAACAGAGAGGAAGGCTCCATAGGGTAACATGGGCCACGAAACCTCACGAGTCGCGGGCATATCGGGATGTCGCACCCTCCAAAACATGTGAATTGCCCCATTGGAAAGCATAGGCCGAACAAACACGTGATTTGTCGCAGTGTGACTTTGTCGCTCATGTAAACGCGGCCTGAGTATTAGGGGACTCCCTAATATATACGAGCCTCCTAACATTTAGGCCATGTTACTGTACAAATCTTTGATAAGATATATATTTCCATCTGTTTACTTTATTCTGGACGCACATTAGAAAAACTTCAGGTTTTTTTTTAACAATTTAGGAGACGTACAAATTTTACATTGATTTTTAACATTTTGAGGAACACTTTTTTTTCCTGCACCAAGCCAAGATTGCAAAGTCTCATGGGTGTCCAAATGATAGATCCCCCCACAAATGACCCCATTTTATAAACTACACCCCTTAATGTATTCACTGAGGGGGTCAGGAGGATTTTTACCCCACAGGTTTTGTCAAGAATTAATGCAATTTGGAGGGGAAGAAATTAAATTTCATATTTTTGCAAATATGTCATTTTAATTTTAATGATGGGATTTTTTTCTATATTGCACATGAAGATGAGGATTGGCACCCCAAAATGGAGACCCCCCGTATGTCCCGTGTTCAGAGATATACCCATTGTGGCCCTAATCTTGTGTCCGTATGCACAATGGGGCCCAAACCGAAAGGAGCAGCCGGTGGCTTTGTGAACAGTTATTTTGCATGAAAGTGTTTTAGGTCCCATTGCTCACTTGTGGAGCCCTTGAGCACTTTGGAGAACCCCCACAAATGACCCTGTTTAAAAAAACTAGACCCTTTAACGAATTCCTCTAGGGCTGTGCTGCGTATTTTGACCCACAGTATTTGAATGAATCTGAGCAAAGCAGAAGGAAAAAAGTTAAAGTTGTACTACCTCTAGCTTGGATACAAAATGTGAAACAGACCCCGTTGTATCGCCTCTAGCTTGGATACAAGACGTGATATGGGTGGGCAAGCTGCCACTTGGGATGCATTATGCATTGACACTTGGGGGTCAGGATAACAGCATGCTGACAATAGAGGGCAATGTATAGCTTTATGTCTTTGGTGATGTTAAATTCATTCTCTGTGGCTGATTTTACACAAGTGAGCACTATATCAGCCCGAGAAACTCAAACCAATATCTCGCATGGCAAATATGCGAGTGTGTCTGCCAGTGCAGTGCGCCTTGTAAGAACAATGCATTGCGATGTGTGTATGTGTGTAAAATATATACACATACATACACACATACATATACAAACACACACACACTGCTGTAGGAGCAACTGTAAGAAACAAAATAAATGGTGGGAATATGGCGGCCGCCTGATCTTTCACGCACATAGTATTCATAGGGGAGGTCCTATATTTTCTCGGTCAAGTATTAACGGGAGAGAATACTGCTGGTGAAAACGAAACCACAGAAAGCTTAGGCTTAGTTTTGTCCCAATATACGGCCGTGACCATCACCAGCGATGCTTTTTTTTTTTAGAGGATTAAATCGCATCGCTGCCGCGCACATTAAAAACCACATGTTTTTGTTTAACGCGCAAGTCGGTAGGACTTTCCAATGTTAACATTGCAGCGCATATTTGTCGCCTTGTGATGCGATAAAACGCAGCCTCCATAGGATTACATGGGAGATTTTTAAAAACGCACTGCGCAGAAGGACACAGCAGGCTGCGATTTTCTCTCTCAACATCACATCAGTGAAAACCTTGCTGAAGGGAAGGGAATAGAGATGAGCGAACGTACTCGTTTCGAGTACTTACGCACCCGAGTACCGCCATTTTCGAGTACATCAGTACTCGCGCGCAAAGATTCGGGGGGCGCCGTGGCGGCACGGGGGGTAGCAGTGGGGAGTGGGGGGGAGAGGGAGAGAGAGAGGGCTCCCCCCTGTTCCCCGCTGCTACTCCCTGCACCGCCACGCCTCTCCCCGCCCCCCGAATCTTTGCGCGCGAGTACTGAAGTACTCGAAAATGGCGGTACTCGGGTGCGTAAGTACTCGAAACGAGTACGTTCGCTCATCTCTAGAAGGGAACCGTCGGGAATCATTGGCTGCGAAATCTGCTTTTTTTTTTTCAATAACCAACGCATCAGTTAAAAATGGCGCGATTTTACCCGCCGGTTTGAAACCACCCTAGAGAAAAATAGGGCAAAAAGATGGAGAACTGGGAGGTGACCCGCTAATCTCTATGGTGCTGTAAGTTTGGGTAAATCCAATAGGTGGTGCAACACGTTTCTGTAAAACCAACAGAGGGCGCTGCAATGTTACTGTAGAAACCAATGGACAGCATGGCAGGTAGCTATACATAAACTATACAAAATCTGATTGGTTGCTGCTGCCGCCGCCATTTTTTTAAAAGGTACGCTCAGTTCTTTCATAGAGAACAAGAAGGTAGGTACTTACAATTCAGGTAGGTAGGTTCAGTTTGGGCCTGGGAGAGACTCCAGTGGAGACTGACGGAAAAATGGCTGCTTACAACCTGTGGTCCTTGTTTCGGGTGCGTTTGTCACCATCGATCTAATGTATCTTACTGCATAGATATATATCTAGCTATAAAAATAGATAGTTATATATCAATATAGATATTTCTAAAAATATCTAGCTTTACGTATAATTTAAACTTCTATAGTTATGGTTTTGTAAGGCTGAAAACAGACATACAGAATTTGTATTATTATCAGCATTATTCTTATAATTGCCATTGATGTTATTCCAGGGTCAGGTAATACACTGCATGAGGCTTTGACCAATTTTTACTATTTTAGGTAAAAAGCTGCATTGACTGCACTTCTGCATTTAGTGCGATATGGTAGGACTGCAAGCAAAGCCTGAGACAAGATCTTGGTGCGCCCCATGACAATACATATCAGGTAGGTATCCTGCCCTAGAGGTATGAAGGCACCATACAGCAGCACTCATCTGTAATCCAACCTGCAGGGACATTGTGTGCTGCTGTAATGCCCCAAAGTTACTGTAAGATTCTATTGCTTTACTGGTTTTTGCTTTTTTTGGTGTTTTTTATCTTTCATCCCAGTGCTACAAAGACCGAGGACAGAAAGCTCTGGCACTGAAATACTGTGATGAGGCTTCAGCCATGCCACCGGTTACTAAAGAGGTGAGGACTGTCAGTAGTAACGTGGTAACACAATTCAACTGTTGTTTCAGCCATTAATTTACTGACCTACTCCACTGCTTACTGTATTGATTCTCTAGAATAGAGCCTCCATAGCCGCCTGTTCCCCATCTTCTATACTAGAAGCTAGAAGTGGTACAACGCAGTACTAGAGTCCCCTTGCCTGTCCTTATCTTATCTTTTATCCAAGCTACAAGGCGTACAACAGGGTACTAGAGCCTCCATTCCCATCTGTATAACCTCTTGTATCCAAGCTAGAAGTGGTACAACAGGACACCAGAGCCTCCTTGCCCACGTTTCATGTTTTGTCACCAGCTGCTTCCTTTGGGTAAGTGAGAATAGTGAGAATTTTGGCCCATGTGAAAGGGGAATTACTGTATGCTAAACTGTTCATTTTCATTACCTTCTATGACATTTATGGAAATGACACGGCACAGATTATTGTTAGGGGTTCCATCATACTCCCCTTCTGTAGCCGCACCGCCTCCACGCTCCCCTCATGTAAGCCCACTTTCCTAGTGTAACCGTATTGTCACCACACCCCCCTTATGTAACCATACCGTCTTCACACTCCCCGCATGTAACCATACCACGGTTCGAAAAGTGTCATAATAGAGCCTTAAAGGGGTTCTGTCATTAAAAACAAAAAAATATACTGTATACTTACCGATTGCTCCCCAGGGAGCCTGCTTACCTCTTCTTCTTATCCCAAATCTTCTCCTGGAGCCGCTTGTCACTTCGGTCACGTGACCTCCAGCAACCCGATTTTCCTCCATCCGGTCAAAAAGTGTACATTGCGCTACCTTCCGCTTCCTTCACTAGTGACGTATGCGTACATTGCCTTGTCAGGAAGCACGGAATGAAAGCAGCCGTGCGAGACAATGGCGCGACTGCGCACCCCGCACACGACTGCGCATGCAGCTATCCTGGAGATAGCTATAGTCTATGGAATATACACGGGCTTTAGCCTTGGCAGTCGTCGTCTTTAAAATCTATGTATAGCTACCTCCCATGCTGTCCATTGGTTTCTACAGTAACATTGCAGCGCCCTCTATTGGTTTTACAGAAACGTGCTGCACCTATGCTCCCTTTAATAAATGATCCCCAAATAGGGGACGTATCAGATGCAACACGCTCAGGCAGCACTCCGGGCGCACCCACAATGCTCTGAGGGAGCTGGAAGACCTTTGCATAGCCCCACCCAACGCTTTCTCAACCGCGCCCTCCCCCCTCCCCCTCACATCCTCCTCAGTCCTTCCTCTTGCACCGTGCTCACGCATCCTAGGCTTGCAGAGCCTGCAGGACTCGTCACCTCCCTACGCAGGATGGTTAAGCAGACGATGACACTAGAAGCAAGCACTAGTTTGCCTCTGAAGGTGCGTCCGTCGGTCGTTTTGAGAGATCTCTTTTGGTGGACGCATTTCGAGTGGGGACGGACGTAAACTTTTTCCCAAAAAAAGGAAAATTGGCTTCGAGCCCATAGGGCTTTATTGGCTTCCCCTGGGCTGGCATTAGTAGACCCTAGTAAGAATAAGAATAGATCAGCATGGTCATCTGAAGAAGTTAAAATGTACAGCAGGCCTTTTTTTTCCCCGCCATACATAAATAAATTCATCCATCCATCCATAACTATAGATTATATAGAGAAATAAATCTTGCTATTTGTATAGCGATAGATAGATAGATAGAGTGAGTAGATTATAGACATACATTATATCCACATGATAGATTTTAGATTATTTATATCTGTGTAGATTTTATCATCTATATTAATTAGATAATCCATAGATCTATTATCTATCTATCAATCAATAGATCTATTATATAATCAACATACATTATAGAATCTACATATATACATAATACAGCTTTATGTGTTTGTGTATGTATGTAGATATATAAATATATATATATATATATATATATATCATCTAAAATCTATCTTTAATCTATATGCACAAAATCTATATAATCTATATCTACATAATTAATAAATAAATAGATAGATTCATTCATTCATACTCATTCATTCATACATACATACATACATACACACTGTATGCAAATGAGCCAGGTGTCTGGCAGGCTGATGTCACTGCATTGTGATGTCATCAATTTAGAAGTATAAATACCGGACTTGGCAGCCATGTTAGTCAGTCTCCGCTGCAGCTCGGAGACGGGAGGTGGGGGAACCCCTATCTCCTCCGAGAAGCCACAGAACTGGACCCTTTTTATTTTTAGCAGAGTGCATTTTTAATGCAGCACACAAGGGGGAGACAGCGGCCTACCAAAATCTACTGGGTCATATGACGTGGCTGGCGGTGGGCGGGGAAGCGGTTTTTACTCACTCTGAGGAGTAAAGCCCTGGGGACTGTGGACATGACAGCTCCTGGCGGAAGATGATGATTGGTATTTGTTTCGGGGGTGGGGGGAGAAAATTCCGGAATACTTATTGGGTGTCTCGTCTGAAGTTTTTGCATCTATGGTCGGGGAATGGGAGAGCCCAAATCTTATAGTTCCAGTGTATGTACAACCTTCCACGAGAGCGCGGGGACGTTACTAGTCTAAGTAAACGATGCGCATAAATGCCACAAATGTATTAACCCTTAATCGTACTGACCAGCAGATTGTGTGCCTTTAGGAAAAGCATAGGTGTACCGTCAGGTGTCACAATTGCAAACCGGCCCCTGCGGTGAGGGAACTCAGAGGCCCCCACCATATAAAGAATGTGCATGGAGTGCATTACTCCCTTGCCGCACTGCCTGTTGTGGGAGGGGGTGGAGGGTTGGCCAATGCAGTGTACAGCGCGGAGCTGGTTGATGACATCATTCTTCTGCTCCTGGCACCCGTGTGGTCTCCTCACACTACCAGACGCCTGTTTTGGGAGGGGTGGAGGGTCGGCCGACGCGGTGTACGGCGCGGAGTTGGATGATGACATCATCATGCTGCTCCTGGCGCCTGTGTGGTCCCTTCACACTGCCGGACGCCTGTTGTGGGAGGGGTGGAGTGTCGGCCGACGCGGTGTATGTAGTGGAGCCGGATGATGACATCATCATTCTTCTGCTCCTGGCACCTGTAGAGAGCATTGGTCCTGTTCCGGAGGGCTGGTCCCATGACTGTCATATTCTGACTGCCCTGTGTTTGTCCCCCCCTTCCCCACGGCTCAGGGGTCAATGTATTTCTTGGAAGCCCCTTGAGAACATGGCCATATGAGGCCTGGTGAAGTGTAGTTCTTATTTTCCCATCTCTCGATGCCTGTGATGTATTCCAGCATTAATGCCCGGATACATTGTGTCCTGCGGGGGGCAGATTATCTCCATATCAAACACAACGCTTGGTTTTGGAAGTTCTTTTCCCATCCCTGCATTCAGCATCCCATAACTTCTGCATCTTCCCCGGTCAGAGGTAGGTGAGGCCTTGCTTTCTACGTGACGACCTTTTTGCCCCATTTTGGGTCCATACTTTTGATCACTTAGTATTTTGCCTCCATTTATTAGAGGTTTGTCTTTTTCTCCAGTTTTTCTGTGTTTGATAGTGTATTCAGTGTATTGTACAGGCCATTACGGATATGGTGATACCAAATATGGGGGTCTTCACCCCCCCTCCCATATGAAATAGAGGAAAATGCACAGAAAAGTTGAATATCTATATCTCTCTCTATAGGGGCCACAACAGCCATGATTATACAAGAGGCTTCTGTACCGCAATGCCTCATCAGTTACAGTAGTGATCATAGGTAATGGCAAGCAGGGACACCTGTTGTCATGGCAACCAATCGGCCCGCCACGATTACAAGGGCCAGACGACATAACATAGGGAGCATGCTCCCTCGGGGAATCCTCTACTTGCTGCCATCTCAACAGAATGTAGGAGTTTAATAGTAGGGATCGCTATCCTTATGTACCCTGCTGTAGCAGTGGGAAGCCCGCTATCGGATGGTGTGAGCTCAGCTTCTGATCCCACGCCATCCACATGATGTACGCTTGTGTCCTGTTGTGGCAAGTACCACACAGCCAGGACAGACGTACATCCGGTGGCATTAAGGGTTTAACCCCTTAAGAGATAACTTATGTCCTGGGTGGTTGGTACTTGCTGTAAACTCGTGGGAGCAGAATCTGAGATTGTACTATCCCACAGTGGGAGCTGGCTGGGACTGACAGCAATCTATGCTGATCGTGGCATGTAAAGGGTTCACAGAGGGAGCTGGCTGGGACTGACAGCAATCTATGCTGACCGTGGCATGTAAAGGGTTCACAGTGGGAGCTGGCTGGGGCTCACAGCAATCTATGCTGACCGTGGCATGTAAAGGGTTTATAGAGGGAGCTGGCTGGGACTGACAGCAATCTATGCTGACCGTAGCATGTAAAGGGTTCGCAGAGGGAGCTGGCTGGGACTGACAGCAATCTATGCTGACTGGGCATGTAAAAGGTTTACAGGGGGAGCTGGCTGGGACTGACAGCCATCTATGCTGACCGCGGCATGTGGAGGGAGCACAGAGGGAGCTGGCTGGGACTGACAGCAATCTACGCTGATCGCGACATGTAAAGGGTTTACAGAGGGAGCTGGCTGGGACTGACAGCCATCTTTGCTGACCGCGGCTTGTAAAGGGTTCACAGTGGGAGCTGGCTGGGATTGAAAGTAATAAATGCTGACCACGGCATGTAAAGGGTTTACAGAGGGAGCTGGCTGGGGCTGACAGCAATCTATGCTGACCGTGGCATGAAAAACATAGTAACATAGTAACATAGTATGTAAGGCCGAATGAAGACATTGTCCATCTAGTCCAGCCTGTCTATCCTACTGTGTTGATCCAGAGGAAGGCAAAAAACCCCAAGGCCAGAAGCCAATTAGCCCTTTTTGGGGGAAAAATTCCTTCCCGACTCCCTAATGGCAATCAGACTGTTCCCTGGATCAACCCCTAATAGTTCCTACCTGCCTGTATACCAGGATTGACACTTAACCTAATATTTATATCCTGTAATATCCTTCTTCTCCAGAAAGACATCAAGTCCCCTTTTAAACTCCTCTATCGATTTTGCCATCACCACTTCCTCCGGTAGAGAGTTCCACAGTCTAACTGCTCTTACAGTAAAGAACCCCTTTCTATGTTGGTGATGAAACCTACTTTCCTCTAATCGTAGCGGATGTCCTCTTGTTACCTTTGTGGTCCTGGGTGTAAACAGATCACGGGAGAGATCCATGTGTTGTCCCCTCATGTACTTATACATGGTTATTTGGTCGCCTCTTAACCTTTTTTCTAGAGTAAATAGTCCCAATTTGGATAGCCTCTCTGGGTATTCCAGTCCCGTCATTCCATGTATTAGTTTAGTTGCCCTTCTTTGAACCCCTTCAAGCACTGTGACATCTTTCCTGAGCACCGGTGTCCAGAATTGTACGCAGTATTCCATGTGAGGCCTGACAAGTGCCTTATATAGTGGAAGGATAATGTTCTCGTCCTTCGCCCCTATACCTCTTTTAATGCACCCCAAGACTTTATTTGCCTTTGCAGCAGCTGACTGGCATTGGTTACTCCAGTTTAGTCTATTATCCACTAATACCCCTAGATCCTTTTCCATATCACTTTTCCCTAGTGGTACCCCAATAAGTGAATATTGGTGACATCCGTTTCTCCTGCCCATGTGCATAGTCTTACATTTTTCAACATTGAACTTCATTTGCCATTTTTCTGCCCAAGCCCCCATCTTATCCAGGTCCGTTTGTAGCCGCACATTGTCCTCCGTTGCATTAATTATATTGTATAATTTTGTGTCATCTGCAAATATTGATATTTTGCTGTGCAGCCCCTCTATCAGGTCATTAATAAATATGTTGAACAGAGTGGGGCCTAATACTGAACCCTGTGGCACCCCGCTAGCGACTGTGGTCCAATCAGAGTACGAACCATTTATTACCACCCTCTGCTTTCTATCGTTGAGCCAATTTTTTACCCACTTACACACGTTTTCGCCCAGTCCGAGCTGCCTCATTTTGTATATTAGCCTATTATGTGGCACAGTGTCAAAGGCTTTAGAGAAGTCCAGATATACAAGATCAATAGATTCCCCCTGGTCCAGCTTAGAGCTTACTTCATCGTAGAAACTGATCAGATTTGTCTGACATGAGCGACCCTTCATGAATCCATGCTGGTGAGGAGTTATTCCCTTAATCTCCTTGAGGTACTCATCGATGGCGTCTCTCAGAATCCCCTCGAAAATTTTTCCTGTTACTGAAGTGAGACTTACTGGCCTGTAGTTACCAGGCTCACTTTTGCTCCCTTTTTTGTAAATTGGAACCACGTTGGCAATGCGCCAGTCCAATGGTACTACTCCGGTCTTGATAGTGTCTAGAAATATTAGGTATAGCGGCCTAGCTATCTCGTCACTTAGTTCCTTTAGTATCCTTGGGTGTAATCCATCTGGGCCCGGTGATTTATCAATTTTAGTTTTCTTTAGACGCTTCCGCACCTCCTCCTGCGTTAGGTATGAGATATTTTGTGAGGGGTTCGTTTTATTCCCCTGCATCTCGTGTGGCATTTCCTTTTCTTTGGTGAACACACTTAAGAAGAAGCTGTTTAGTAGATTTGCTTTCCCTTCGTCATCATCAATGATTTCTCCTGCATTGTTTTTTAAAGGGCCAGCGCTCTCCCTGCAAATCCTTTTGCTGTTTATGTAGTTGAAAAATAGCTTCGGGTTGTTTCTGCTCTCTTTTGCGATCCGTCTTTCTGCTTCCTCCTTGGCAGTTTTGATCGTATCTTTGCATTTTTTGTTTTTTTCCCTGTATGATTTTAGCGCTTCTTCGCTGCCTTCTTGCTTTAGTAGTTTGAACGCTTTCTTCTTTTCGTTTATTGCCCCTCGTACCGTCTTGTCGAGCCACATTGGTTTCCTTTTAGCTGAGTTTCTTTTATTTTTAAAGGGAATGAACTGCTCACATGAGGTGATTAGGATCCTTTTGAACTTTTCCCATTTTTCCTCCGTACTGATATTTTTGAGGATGTTGTCCCAATTAATGTTACCGATAGTAGTTCTAAGCTCATCAAATTTTGCTTTACTAAAGTTTAGTTTCTTTGCCACTCCCTGATAAGGCTTCCTATTGATTGACAGCTGGAAGTTGATTATATTGTGGTCGCTGTTCCCCAAGTGCCCCTCAACCTGAACCCCCCTTATACGTTCCGGTTTGTTAGTTAGTACTAGGTCCAGAATGGCCCTCCCTCTTGTTGGTTCCTGCACAAGTTGGTTCAGGTAATTGTCTTTAATTACTCTCAAGAACTTATCACCCCTGTGAGATTTGCAGGTTTCGTTCTCCCATGTTATATCTGGGTAATTAAAGTCCCCCATGATAATTACTTCGTTTCGTTTTGACACCTCTTCTATCTGCCTTAGTAGTAAGTCTTCAGTTTCTTCTGTTGCTTTTGGTGGTCGATAGAAGACCCCTATCAGGATTTTGTTATTTTTTCCTCCCTGTATTTCTACCCACAGAGATTCCACCTGTTCGTCTCCTACCCCTATATCCTCCCGTAGCCTCGGCTTCAAGTTCGATTTGACGTACAGACATACCCCTCCCCCTTTCTGGTTCCTTCGGTCTCTTCTGAAGAGATTGTACCCCTGCAAATTCACCGCCCAATCGCACTTATCATCAAGGTTTACAGAGGGAGCTGGCTTGGGCTGACAGCAATCTATGCTGACCGTGACATGTAAAGGGTTCACAGAGGGAGCTGGCTGGGGCTGACAGCAATCTATGCTGACCGTGGCATGTAAAAGGTTTACAGAGGGAGCTGGCTGGGGCTGACAGCAATCTATGCTGACCGTGGCATATAAAGGGAGCACAGTGGGAGCTGGCTTGGGCTGACAGCAATCTATGCTGACCGTGGAATGTAAAGGGTTCACAGTGGGAGCTGGTTGGGACTGACAGCAATCTATGCTGACCGTGGAATGTAAAGGGTACAATGGTGTCGCATCTGTAAGAAGTCCCCGCGCTGCACGCAGATGGCGCAGAGCGGTGCAGTTGGGGCCGCGCCATGTCCGCTAGGTGCTGTTATTCACCCGCCCCTCCAGCCTCCTGTGCGGCAGTAGCCATGCATGAAGACTCGGCCTGCGCTGTGCAGCTGCTTCTGTTGTGCGCATAAACCTCTCCATTTATGACCCCACTAGTCCCAGCGAAGACTAGAGAGCCCTCCCCATTACCCACAATGCCCCAGCGGAGACTATGGCCCGCCCATTACCCACAATGCCCTGGTTAAAGCAGCTGTAAACACTAATGCCCACTAGAGATATGATAGCCTCATCTGCTGGATGTGCAGCTCTGCCTGCAGGAACTGAAGTCCGGCCACCGCACCCACCCCAAAAGACATGAAGTTCAGAACTGCTGCGTTAAAAAACTAGACCCCTTAACGAATTCTTCTAGGGCTGTGCTGCGTATTTTGACCCACAGTATTTGAATGAATCTGAGCAAAGCAAAAGGAAAAAATTACAATTTTAATTTTTTGGGCAATTGTGTCATTTTAAAAGCATTTTTTTGTACAGTGTACATAGGAATGAAGACTTTCACTCCAAAATGGATCCCCGTTTGTCCCGTGTTCAGAAACCTACCCATTGTGGCCCTAATATTATGACCGTATGCACAACAGGGCCCAAACCGAAAGGCGCATCAAACGTCAACTGTGTCTTAACATTTACGTAATCGCCATTATCCATCGGATAACAGCGATCACATGACCGGGGACCGCTCACTGCGGCCCTCAGTCACTGCTCCAGGCTCTCGGCTACCTTTAGTAGCCAGGAGTAAGGAGACTTTAAATTTACCAGGCCCTCTGCAGCTTCTGCGCTTGCGTCCACCATCTTGCTGATGGGCATATGCGCTCACATGGACCATGCTCCATTTTCGTGCGGGAGACCAAAATCGGAATTTACTCACCTGCTCCGGATCTTCCCTTCGCCGCGGCTGGCTGTATAACATATCCAGTCGTGTAACGATCACAATAAAGCTGCGCTGCGAACACACAGGATAGATGATGTATACTCACTTAGGAGAGGGGAGTGTCAGCCTCCCCCCTCAGGAGTCCGAGATGGCTCTAAACAATTGTTAACTCCGAAGACTACCTCCACCAGAATCGAAAGTTGCTTCCTCACGATCCAATATCAGGAAATAGTTTTTATTATTAAACAAACACAAATAGGTCCCTTTTTGAGGGGACCCGGCATATACATACAACGCGTTTCGGCTGTTGGAAGCCTTTTTCAAGTATATCCTGCCACTCATAGATAGCTAACTTAAATATAAAACTACTAGACATACAATTCAATCACCTGGAAGAGCCACGTTGTATCGGGCGAAGTATACATCCTGGCGTGCGTCCCTGCATTGCCACCGGCTCACGCGTCATAATAACGCTGCTGGAGGACCTGTGATGATGCCGAAAAGTGGGCGGAGCAAGCGGTCACATGACTGGCAATGTCATGTGACACCGCAGATGGAATTGACAGTGAGGAGGTCACGTGACTGGCACTGTCATGTGACCGGCACAGACACGGCACATTACGTATGGGGGTTCACAGCGGGAGAGGTGGGCTAGCCGTCACCTATTATCCCGGCTGACATGTAAAGCTCCTTCCCATGTAATAACATGATAGGCATCCTATAATGTGATACACCATGACATATCAAAAAAGGCCCATTATATAAATATATATATAAATATATATATATTATATAAATATATAAATTATATAAGTGATTTTTTTTAAAATGGAGCATGAAAAAATCTGGACCATGCTCCATTTTCGTGCGGGAGACCAAAATCGGAATTCACCTGCTCCAGATCTTCCCTTCGCCGCGGCTGGCTGTATAACATATCCAGTCGTGTGAGACCGGCCTTCGGTAGATCACTACCTTTTTATCACGTGACCAGGGACAGCTCAACGAGACCACCGATCACTGCTCCAGGCTCTCGGTGACCTTTGGTAGCCGGGAGCATAGAGATTTAAAATTTACCGGGCTCCCCAGCTGCTGCGCATGTCTCTGGCATTTTAAGGCAGGTTCATGCGCAGAAGCCGGAGAAGGTCCACGGAGGAGGATCACATTGAGGTTCAAATACGGAGGCCTCCGGTAAGAAGTTTCACCGATCTAAGAGGGGAGATTAAACTTCAACTTTTTCTTAACTTTTACATGATTGCCGCTATCCAACCGAGGATAAGGATCCCGGGGGACATCTCTGGAGGCCTATAGAAATATTGTCACCTTCCTTTACGGATTGGATTCGTTACGGAATGGATATCCATTGGCTAACAGCAATCACGTGACTGGGGACCATGTACTGCGGCCCACCATGAAATCTCCAGGCTCTCGGCTATGTTTGGTAGCCAGGAGCAGGGATATCTTAAATTACTCAGGCAAACTGCGGCTCTTGCATCGGCCAACGTTGACGACGGGCGCGTGCGCAGAAGCCGAGGTGAGGTCCAAGGGTAAATCCGGGGGCCTTAGGTATGTAATTACATCTCCCCTCACGAATATGAGCGAAGATTACATTTTACCATTTTTTAACTTTGTTTACTTTTAAGGGTGACTGGTGGTCGCGCCAACAGCAGGGAGCTGTCATGTCCACAGCCCCCAGGGCTTTAATCCCCAGAGCAAGTGTCTTTTTACGGCCCTGGAGATTAAAGGCCGCTTAGGCAGGAAGTCACTAAGGGGTTAAGGAGCAAACAGACTTCGTCACTAGGGCCGCTCTCACACAGACAGTTTTTACAGCGTTTAGCTCGGCGTTTGAAAAGCCACGGTAAACACTGTAAAACACCTCCATTGATTTCAGTGGAGCTTCTCAGTGATGTGGATTTATTTTGGGGTCTACGGCGTAATCAATAGGAATGTTTGTACCCTTCCAGATTTATGTTCAGAGATTGTGCGCACAATGTAAGAGATCACACGGAGACAAGACTGTCAGTGAAGAAAGTCTTCCTGACTGTTTATTAGTAGGCGTATAGCATCTTATATAGCATGATGAGTTAATTGCCCTTTATGGGCAGCAGGAAGCAATACGTGGTTGGGAATCAAAGCATGGGATTGGGTGGTCCAAATATGGTCTTTTTCCATACGGTCCTGCGTGAGTTGCTGTAGTCATGGACGTCCGACATCACGTGGTTTCAGGTACAAAATCAGCGCCATCTCTCCGAGTTTGATGGAGAGGGCAGGGGCGAGAATGAGCAATGTGTCGTCAAATGACGCCTGAGGGTTATGTGCAGGTAAAATGTGTCCTGAGGTTATGAGCGTGTGTTTCTATAATGCTGCATATTCTGATGACGGTTAGCAGTAATGAAACTGTCTGTTTTACTAACTGTCCCTACACTACCCCGCAGCCCTCAACGGTTGACCCTCCTCGACCTCCCAGATCGAGGCAGGCCCATCGAGCAAGCTAAGGCAAGCTCTCCGGGTCTACCACAGGGTTTTTCACAGCCCTTGCGACTGGACCACAGCTAGCCTGAGTCCCCTGTATTAGTTTAGTCGCTCTTCTTTGAACCCCCTCCAATACTGTAACATCTTTCCTGAGCACCGGTGATGAAATAAGAACATCTAAAATCTATTTGGTATCTTCGTGTCCATAACAATTTGAACTCTCAAAAAATCTGCATCATTTATGTTGTCAGAAAAAAAGCCAAAATGTCAGAATTGTACTTTTTGGGTCATTCAATTCCCCCCCCCCCAAAAAATATCATAAAAAACGTCCACGGTCCAAGGGTAAATCCGGGGGCCTTAGGTATGTAATTGCATCTCCCCTCACGAATATGAGCGAAGATTACATTTTACCATTTTTTAACTTTCTGTTGACTTTTAAGGGTGACTGGTGGTCGCGCCAACAGCAGGGAGTTGTCATGTCAAGCACTGAGCTCCCATGAACGGCGGAGTCGTAGTCATGCAATGAGACTAGTGCTACGTGACCAAGATCGCTGTATAGCCCTGCGACCTCACACTCTCGGGCCGGCTTCACACCACCGGTTTCCTATTGTTCAATCCGCAGTCGTCGTCCACACGGAGGATCTGCAGCAAATCACATGCATTGAAAGATACATACTACTGCTACTTCCTTTACACTCGCGGTCATCTGCATTACAGAATCTGCAGGAACGCAGGGTCGCCGGCTGGGGTAACGGCCAGATTCTGCTGTGGTATCCCGCAATCGGAATGTGAAGCGGTTGTGTGCAGCTGGCCTTACTGAAGACAATGTAGTTGCGATACAACTCACAAGTAGCTGCGACCAATATATTGCAAAAATCCAACCTCGGTGAGGTTTTAGCACTCTATAGGTTGTGGGAACTTGCGCGACCCCATTGATATATTTGAGAATGCAAGTTCACAGGGCTGCACAGCGATCTTTGGTCACATGACCCATGTCATGGCGAAAGACTCCATAGAGCTCCAGCCTTAGGGCTCATGTCCACGATTGTGTTCTCACCGCAGAGACGCAGCGTTTTACGCATACCACCGTGGGCTCTTCGGCCAGATTCACACAGATGTATTTGCGTAGCATATTACGCATGAAAAATATACATGCTAAATACACGTCAGTAGAACCCGCTGATTGCAGCGAGTTCCTTCACATAAGTGTATTTTGCATGCGCATTTTGTCCAAAAAAAAAGCAGTCCCCTTTATTTTCTCGTGCATTTCTGCAGGGGAAGAACATGTATTATTCTAATTACACTAATTGCCTATTTCAATAAATGGCGGCATGGTTGCGTGTTTTTTTGCGCTTGCAAATGTGCTTGATTCATGCTAACAAAAGTACAGTAAGGGCCGCTTCACACAAACATATTTGTTTCAATGGGTGCCTTCAGAATTCTCTTTACAATATAGTTGCGTATAGGCTGCGGGTATATCCGCGACCACGGAGCACAATAGGCTCTATGCTGCGGATATCCGCGGTAAAATAGAACCTGCTGCGTTCTCTTTTCTGCTTCCATGGGTGGAAATTCTGCAGGAAATCCGGCAGCGGAATTTCCGCCCGTGTGCACGGGGCCTAAGGCTGCTCTAAGACGTGCGTTCAGAAAACACAGCTTAAAATCGTGGGTTTTTTACCTCAATTTTGAGCAGCACTTTTGAATGCATGGTAAAGCGGTTTTAATGCACCCCACAATTGTGATGGGTGGGGAGGTGCGTTAGAAAACGCAAATACAGGACAGATAGCGCTTAAAAATCACCGCTTCCGAGCTCACGTCTGAGTAATCGCATTCAAATCAATAGAAACAGTATACCGCAATAAAAAGCGGTGTGTGTGTGTGATTCTCATCTAGCGCAGGAAACGCGTTAATAGGGCTAATTCATGTATGGAAATTCGTTTTGCAGCTTTCCTAGCTATCCTCCGGCACGGCTACTTACCCAAAGTGATGCGAGGCGGTTTTGAGATAAAAATGCCTCACATCCGCGGGGAAATTGCATGTTGGCGAGGGAGTGATTCACGGCCCGATATCGCACTCGTCCGTGTGACGTTAGCTTTATAGTTTGGGGGATAGTTCTGGTATACACGCTGATTTTGTAGCATAGATGCGCTGTGAATTGAGGTGAATATATATTTTGGCAAGTCAGTCAATGGAGCTAAAAGAGGAGTCAAGGCATGATCTACTGACTTAGGGCTAATGCCCACGGATGGATTTCTGCCGCGTTTCATGAACCTAATAATAGCTTACTGCCTTTAAATGTTCACACATCATGAAAGAAATCGTGCCATGTTCTAATTGCCACGGGAAAACGCGCAGCCGGCGTCCATTGCAGTCAATTGAAGCCATGCATCACGTGATACATGGCGGAAGTATAGCATGATTACGCGTTTTTTTTGTTTTTTTCAGCCTCACTGCGGCTGTAGATTGCTGCGCCCGTGTGAAGGAGTCCTAAAGAATATTTAACATTAAGCAAAAACTAGTGCCAGATTCTTGACAAGCACACAAGCTACCGCTAATCTCTGCGCCAAAACTATGCCAAATGATTGTGCCCCAATACCTTTACCTTACTTATATTTGTTACTGTATTACTTTATTATTGCAACACACTGTATGCAAATGAGCCAGGTGTCTGGCAGGCTGATGTCACTGCATTGTGATGTCATCAATTTAGAAGTATAAATACCGGCAGCCATGTTAGTCAGTCTCCACTGCAGCTTGGAGACGGGAGGTGGGGGAACCCCTATCTCCTCCGAGAAGCCACAGAACTGGACCTTTTTTTATTTTTAGCTGAGTGCATTTTTAATGCAGCACACAAGGGGGAGACAGCGGCCTACCAAAATCTACTGGGTCATATGACGCGGCTGGCGGTGGGCGGGGAAGCGTTTTTTACTCTATCTTCCGCTGTGCTACAGCGGAAGATAGCGTGACGGACGGCTTCCATTGACTAGAATGGAGGCCGGCCACGCGTACACCCGCGGCAAATAAAGCATACCGCGGGTGAGGTCGGGTGATTTCACAGTGCGGAATTCCGCGATGGAATTCCGCACCGTGAGCATTGAGCTATTAGGTTCAATAGAACCTAATAGCTGCGGGCAATGCAGCGGACTTACGCAGCGTATTACGCAGCGGAAATCCCTCCGTGGGAAGGAGCCCTAACTTTAGCCAGCAGAAGGCGCCATAGTATAAGGCAGAAAAAGAAAAGCCCCTAGGCAACCCCGAATCCAAAATTGGATTGCAGAGGGTTAAAGAGGCCCTATCCTTTTTAGAACGACGGGGTAAAATCATACGTCCTGATCAGCCCCGCCCCTGACACGTTGGCACTTTGCGATAAATAAGTGGGTTTTGTGTTGCAGTTTGGGTACCCAGTCTCTAAAAGGTTCGCCATCACTGATATAGAGGAAGCCCCGACATGTTGGACATGTTGGATACACATGGGAGTGCAGCGCCAAAAACACATGGAACCGTAGTGAGAGGAAAAACAGTGTGAAAATGGCCTTATAAAGATATATTTTTACATTTAGGCTGGATTCCGACGAGCTTACGCATATTTGCACAGACAAAGAAATAACACGCAACGATTATCTCAGCTAGTGAAATAGACAATTAGTATAATATGCGTTCTTTCCCTATGAGAATGTGCGAGAAAATATAGTATGCTGCGTATTTTTTTGTGCGATCGAAATGCACAATGTATGTACGTACGTGCATGTATGTATGTAAGTACGTGCGTGTATGTATGTACGTACGTGCGTGCGTGTATGTATGTATGTACGTGCGTGTATGTACGTGCGTGTATGTACGTGCGTGTATGTATGTACGTATGTACATGTGTTTATGTATGTACGTGCGTGTATGTATGTACGCGTACGTACGTGTATGTATGTATGTACGCGTACGTACGTGTATGTATGTACGTACGCGTGTGTACGTACGCGTGTGTATGTACGTACGCGTGTGTACGTACGCGTGTGTATGTACGTACGCGTGTGTACACGTACGTCGAATTTGGACAATAGTATGCTGTGCATACTAACATAACATTAGGGCCACAATGGGTACATTTCTGAAAACAATACAAACAGGGGTATCCATTTTGGGGTGTCAGTGCACATGAAAATGATTTTGGGGGAAAAAATTTTAGAATAGCACATTACCCGAACACTTTTTTTTTTTTTTTAATCTAAATTGCATTAATTCCTGAAAATGTGGGATCTAAATAATGTGGCGCGCATGCGCAGAAGCCGGCGAGCCCGGCAAATTCAAAATCTCCCTGCACCCGGCTGTCACAGATAGCCGAGTGCAGGGAGATATGACTGGGATAACGGTGATCATATAAAGTTAAAAAGTAAAAAAAAAAAAAAGTTAAAAGTTTCAAATGTTAAAGTTTCATCTCCCCTTACGGATCGTATCCGTAAGGGGGATGAAATTACGTACCCAAGGTCCCGGATTTGTTCCCTGGTGGGATGTTGATCCGTGGACCTTACCCCAGCTTCTGCGCAAAAGTGAAAGATTGCCCAATAAATGTAACATCTCCCTGCTGCTGGCTACCAAAGGTCGCCAAGAGCCTGGAGATGTCACGGGGAGCCGCGGTATACGGTTACTGGTCACGTGATCGCCGTTATCCAATGCATAATGGCGATCACGTAAAAGTTCTTTAAAAAGTGGCAGTTTCATCTCCCCTCACCGAAGCGATCGGTGAGAGGAGATGAAACATCTTCTCGGAGGCTTCCGCATTTGAATCCAGATGCGATTATCCTCCATGGATCCTGCCAGCTCCTGGGTATGCGCCCGCCGGCAAAATGCCGGACACATTCGCAGGAGCTGGGGAGCCCAGGAAATTTTAAATCTCCTTGCTCCCAGCGACCAATGGTTGCTGCGTGCTTGGAGCAGTGACCGGGGGCCTCGTTGAGCGGTCCCCGGTCACATGATAAAGTAGCGAACTAACATTAGGCCGGTCACACATGACCGGAGAGGAATTACGGGTTCTGCATGCGCTTGATCAACGGTAATCCACGGATCAATCGCATGCATTGGATTACACAATTCCCCCCCAATTAGCGGGTCGGAATTGCGTAATCCACTCGCAGAAACCACACACGCATATATACACACACACACACAAGGCTCTCACCCTGCAGCTGCTCCTCCTCAGCGATGCTCTCCTTGCTGCAGAGATCATGTTCTCTGCACTCCCCTTCCCTCCTCCGCGGCCGTTGTCAGTCTGCTATCGGCACTCCTCTATTACTGTCTGCATTAGACAGAACAAGCCGAGAGCAGACTGCCTACTGACAGCAGCACTCCCCACCAGGCACACAAACAGCAGCGGGGGAGGGGCGGCCCACAAAGGACACAGAAGAACTGGCAGTATCTCAAGAGCCCTGTAGCCCCCCATGCTCCCCCTATTCATCACCCTCAGGGGCAAACACAAGGGGCCCACGCCAGCACCCTCCACCAGACTCACATTGCGAAGAGGAGCAATGGGATTGGCGCGCACACCTGCGTTCACTCCCCACCAAAAGAGATCTGGACGAATCTCTATATAAGCTCGAACAATCCCACAAAAGAGACATTACAGGTCTACAAAAAGACATCCTGCACGTAGGTCAACGCCTTGGGGAAGTGGAGGAAATACAGGAAAAGCTAATTGACACTGTCGACTCGCACAGAAAGGTCATCCAAGCACAGTCGGCCCAAATTTCGGAGTTGTTTCTTCACTTAGACGACCTTGAAAACCGCCATAGGCGGAACAATTTGCGCATAAGAGGCCTAGACGAAAGGGTCGAGCACAACCAACTTGCCACCTGGGCACAAAAATTCTTCAACGACTTACTGAAACGCCCACCAGAAGACCTCATAGAGATCGACAGAATACACCGCACTCTGGGCCCGCGCTCCGCAGACCCCGCAAGGCCGCGAGATGTAGTGTGCAGAGTGCACTTCTTCCAGGAGAAAGAACAGATAATGAGAAGCGCTAGAGATGCTGGAAATCTACACTACAAGGGGTCCCCCATTCTCATCCTACAAGACCTTTCCCGCCGCACACTTCAACAAAGAAGAGCACTAAAACCACTACTGACGGCGCTGAGAGATAAGGACATTCTATATCAATGGGGCTACCCCTTCCAACTGCAGGCGCGCAAAGGGAACAAAAGAGCAACCTTTAGGTCCCTGGGGGATCTGCCCAATTTCCTGCACACATTCGAACTCCCGATGATTGACTTACCGGACTGGCCCAGACACGTAGGGGCGCTGGCTCCCGCTGTGGGCTCCCCATGGCAAAGAGCCAGCGACAAAACCAAACGCTGACAACCCAGACCCTCTCTTCTGAGATGCCGACCAACTGTCAAGAGACAAACGCAAGCCGACGTCCCCGCTTGCCCACCCGCTCCAGAGACCCGCTGAGACATCACTAACGCTCCTGAGAACGGAGCCACTAAGCTATAGCCTTAAAATGTTATATTTGTTCTAGCCGCGGCCGTAACGGGGCACAGCTCCGATGCCAGGTTTCGTTCGCTCCCCAGCAGAGGGTGCAGCCCGGGCGCTGCCACGTAAGGTGTTTTCCTTAAACTGCACTGAGGAAAGTTTAATGGGGCCTCACCCCATATATGTTATATTTCTCCTGTCTGTTTCTGTGTTGTTCTTTCACCCCCCCTTCCCACCTCTCCCACTTGTGCCTTACCCCCCCCCCCCCCCACACCCTAAGATTGGTCACCTAGCATTCCAAAACACGCTCACTCAACTACTAGAGATATGGCCAACGTAACAGTCTGCACTTACAATGTTAAAGGCCTGAACACTCCGGGGAAAAGAAGCCAAGTTCTGTATCACTTACATAAGAAAAAAATAATGGTAGCCTTACTGCAAGAGACCCACTTTAAAGCAGACAACATTCCACGCTTTTCCTCTAAATTCTACACCACGTGGGTCCACAGCCCGCACCCCACAAAAAAGGCGAGGGGGGTCTCGGTGGCACTACACAAGTCCTTCCAACATGAGGTGATCGATCAAATGGTCGACCCACAGGGCCGTTACATCTTCTTAAAACTAGAGGTCATGAATTCAATAATCTCAATTGCTAACATTTATTTCCCCAATCAGGACCAGATCTCCTTCGGGCTGACAACTTTGAGAAAACTGGCTGACTTCGCCGATGGCTCTGACGTGATCCTAGGCGGCGACCTTAATCTAGTGATGGACCCAGGACTGGACTCGTCGGTTGGTAAGTCCCCCATCTCCCACGCAGCACGTCGCACATTCAAAAAAGAACTAGATAGGCTGAGGTTGGTGGACCTGTGGAGGATTTTGCACCCCGGGGTCAGGGACTATAGCTTCCATTCGGCGGTGCATAACAGCTACAGCCGAATAGACCACCTTTTTATATCCCACAGACTGTTGGACCATGGCCCCTCGTGCTCCATAGGCCCCTTCCTGTGGTCAGACCACGCCCCTATCTATGGGGGTCTCTCTAGAGTGGGAGGACCTCCCAAAACATTTCAGTGGAAACTCAACGACAATTTGCTTAACGACGCTGTCTGCGCCGGAGACATCAAAAAAACAATAGAGATGTTCGCGGAAACACACAGGGAGGACCACACAGACCCCCCCATTAAATGGGAGGCCCTGAAGTGCGTCCTACGAGGCGTCTTCATCTCCCATGGATCCCGCTTAAAAAAAGACAGGTCAGCAAAACTGAAAAGACTCTTAGAAGAATTACAGACAAAAGAGAGACTAAACAAAGGTAGACCCACAGAGAACACGAAAGTGGAAATCTCCACAATTCGTCAACAAATCCTCTCGATACTCGACCAAAGGACACTAGGATTCAGAGACAAGATGCGCAGATGCGCGTTCGAGTATGGAGATAAATGTGGGAAATGGCTCTCAAAGACCCTACACCCCAAGGCCCCCCTGACTTATATCCCGAAAATACAAAAGCGACAGGGAGGAGTAGCCCACTCAACTACCGAAATTCTCGAGGCCTTCCGCGAATACTATAGCAGCCTATATAACATAGAGAGAGACCCCGCTCGGACCCCGAGGGACAGTGAAGTCGAGGAATACCTAGACAGCCACGCTCCTGGACCTATAGATCCAGAAGCGTCCGCGGAAATGGAAGAGGACTTCTCCCCCACAGAAGTCTCAGCCCTCATCAAAGAGCTAAAAGTAGGCAAGAGCCCGGGCCCAGACGGACTGACCCCAAAATTCTATAAACTATTCAAAAACGAATTAGCCCCATTGCTGACCAATTCTTTCAATGCAATAAACAGAGGCTGCCCCTTCCCGACTCAGGCCTTGCAGGCACACCTGGTCGTAATACCCAAACCGGGAAAAGACGCTACGGAGTGCGGTAGTTACAGGCCTATTTCACTCCTAAACGTAGACGTTAAACTTTTCGCCAAGTCAATCGCCACCCGACTTCAGCCATACATCCCGAAACTAATACATAGAGACCAGGTGGGGTTTGTCCCGGGAAGAGAGGGGAGGGACAATATAATAAAAACCATGTCACTGATCTCGCGGGCCCGACAAGAGAGGTCTCCATTAGGCCTTATGGCGGTCGACGCCGAAAAGGCCTTCGACAGGGTCGGATGGAGGTTCTTAGAGGGCACACTGGGGAGAGTGGGACTGGGGCCCCGCATGAGGGAGTGGATTATGGCGCTATACGGGAACCCCTCGGCGAGGATCAGAATCAACGGCGCCCTCTCAGATAACATCCCCATACGAAACGGAACGCGACAGGGCTGCCCGCTGTCCCCCTTTTTATACATATTGACGATGGAGTCCCTGGCCAACGCCATAAGAAAAAACGATGCCATAAGAGGGGTTAAACTGGGCCAGAGGGAGCTTAAACTCTCTTTATTCGCAGACGACCTCCTGCTATATTTATCCTGCCCGAGAATAGGGATCCCGGTTCTTCTGCAGGAATTCGACAAATTTAGTGCGATTAGCAACTTCAAAATCAACCTGCAAAAAACCGAAATGCTAAATATCTCCCTCCCAAGGGACGAAGCACACTCCCTACAGGAACTTTTCCCACTCAAATGGCAATCGAAATCCCTCAAATACTTAGGAATACAACTGCCGGAAGACCCCGCAAACGTATACGACCTAAACTTTAAACCCTTCCTAACAAACTTAGAGAGAGACCTGGGGAAATGGAGTCCCCTCTTCCTATCCTGGGCGGGAAGGGTGAACGCGGTCAAAATGGACGTCTTACCAAAGTTCCTGTACATATGCCAAGCATTCCCCATAAAACTGCACAGGGCCTATTTTAAGCACATCCGCTCCCTGATTACTAAGTTTGTCTGGCGAGGCCGCAGTCCCAGACTTAAATACAGAACCCTGACCAGAGACAAACCCAGGGGAGGCCTGGGCCTCCCAGACTTTTCACTGTATAATAAAGCTAACATAGCGAACTGCGTGCTAAACCTGCTCAGGAACCGGAGCTCCAAGCTCTGGGTTGAACTAGAATACAACCTAGATGCCAGGCAGACGCAGGGAGTATTCTGGATCCCGCAGACCTTAATTAGGCGCCTTACAGTAATGTCCCCACTGCTGAACCAGCTAACAAGAGCCTGGTCGGGCTTTGCAAGGGATACAGAACTGATCTCAGTGCCAGGCCCCTTCACACCTCTACTAGCTAACCCCCAATTTGAGGCCTTCCTACACCGAAAAACCCTAGCGACCACGTCAATAAACCCCGCGCCACGACTAAGAGACGTAATGACAGGAGACAATCTGAAACCACTGACGGAACTATTTGAAGGACGCATCGTTCCACCAGGGACGTGACTAGAATACTTCCAGCTGAGGAGTGCGATAGACACCCTGGGTCCTGAGTCCCGGGGGGCGGAAGACCCCACTGACTTTGAAAAATTGTGCATGTCCACAGCCCCCATCAGCCACCCAATCTCAGTACTTTATAAGATGATGCTGGACCGGGAGATGGGGGATGGTCCCCTAGACTTTGTCCACGCGTGGGAAGAAGAATTGGGAAGGCACCTGCAGCCGAATGATTGGGTCAAACCGTTTGCCCTGACACACAAGGGGTCGGTATACTCCAGACTCCAAGAACTAAATTTTAAAATAATCTCTCGCTGGTACAGAACCCCAGCCAGGGGTTGCCAATGAGCAACCAGTTTTTCAGTCTTTATTTTTGTGCATTCCTGGGATCAGAACTATAAGGGGACTAAAGTACATTCGTGTGAAGGAGCCCTCGGCGCAATTTTATGCATATGAGAGCGAATTTGCTTACCCCCTTAGACTCTAATGGAATATCGGGAGCGCAAATGCACGTAAAAATCATTGCGGTTTCTGCGACCGCTTTTCTGCTAAATTTAGCACGCCGTGTGAAAGAGGCCCTAGGGCTTCGGCAGACGAGTGTACACGCCAAGACTATTGTCGCAGTGGAGCGTATTTGTGCATAAACAAGGTTTACAGTAATCGGGTTGCGCTTGAAATGCCAGTTCACACGCGCGTTCACCCCTTTCCGTGGCATACAGTGGCGATGGTCATCTTCTCCCTGCGACGGCCGCCGGGTCACAACCCTTTCCTGTCATTTTTGTATATAAAACGCAGAAAGATGAGGTGAGAAACACCCTTAGGGTCAGGGGCGTACCTAAAGGCTCAAGGGCCCGGGTGCAAAAGTTCAGCTCAGGGCCCCCCCTTACCTTTCTCACCGCGTACCCATACCTAAATCATGCTGCATACAGCTGCAAAACGAATTTCCATACATGAATTAGCCCTATTAACGCGTTTCCTGCACTAGATGAAAATCACACACACACACCACTTTTTATTGCGGTATACTGCTTCCATTGATTTGAATGCGATTACTCAGACGTGAGCTCGGAAGCGGTGATTTTTAAGCGCTATCTGTCCTGTATTTGCGTTTTCTAACGCACCTCCCCACCTATCACAATTGTGGGGTGCATTAAAACCGCTTTACCATGCGTTCAAAAGTGCTGCTAAAAATTGAGGTAAAAAACCCACGATTTTAAGCTGTGTTTTCTGAATGCACGTCTTAGAGCAGCCCTAGGCCCCGTGCACACGGGCGGAAATTCCGCTGCCGGATTTCCCGCAGAATTTCCACCCATGGAAGCTGCTATAGGATTGCGTTAGAAAACGCAATCCTAGGCAGACGGCCGCGGTTTGTCCGCGCGAAATCACACGTGGAAAACAAACCACGGCATGCTCTATTTCTGTGCGGGGTTCGCAGAGCCCCACACAGAAACGTCACTCCCCGGCCGCTGGCACCGGTCTGCGCATTTAGGACGGCAACTCCCACAGCCTAGAAGTTTGTATGATCTAGAGCACAGGTGTCAAACAATGCCCGCGGGCCGAATCCGGCCCGCCGCCTATGCAGTAGGTTCCCTCACTCCTCCGTGCTGTAGCTCGGCCTGTGGTGTTGCCGTGTCAGGGTGGATTTTATCTGACCTGCTTTGCGATCCTCCCTGCGACTGTGAGCAGTTTGTGGATCTGGGCTCCCTGGACTGGCAGCTTGCGCTATCGTCCGAGTCGTCCGTCTCAGCGGCTCTCTCCTTCTGCACGCTGCTGCTAGGTCGCGCCGGACCTCCCGTCGGCGCCATCTTGATTTTTCCCCGCTCACCGGCCGCCTCTGCTTGCGGTCTCAGGAACGGCTCCAAACTGCCTGCACTGCGTTCCGGAGTGCGCCCCGAGGTGTTCTGGGCTCTCTTGCGCCCCATGACGTCTCTCTGTGCCGCTGTGATAGCTTGTGGAGCCTTAAAGAAGCCGCGGCCGCCGGAGCGCGTCTCAGAAGCGACTTACTCCGGCATCAGGTAGCTCCGCCCCCCCCTTTTTAAACTTTTTAAAAACTTTTTAAACTTTTTTTTTACTTTTTCACACTTTTTTTTTTAACTTTACATGATCACTGTCATCCACCCAGACACATGTTTTTACGTCCTCAGGGATTAAGGCCCACTTGGGCAGGACGTAAAAACACTATGGGCTGGTCACTAAGGGGTTAAGAATTAAATTATGCAAACCGAATAATACGAAATGTAACGATTGGCCAATTTTGCATCTTTCAAATAATGTGGAATATGATTTAGACGCGTTACCACTGAGAAACAAGGCGAGGTTCATCCATAGACTCATCACAACAGTTCTTTTGTTTTATTATATACTTTATTATTGTGATTTGCATTTTATGTACTTTGTCAAATCAATAATTTAGAAAATCAATTAAATATTTGTTGATGAAAATGGACAAATGTTTCCGCTTACCTGTACAGAGCTGACGGAAAATGCGTTTTTCCCATGGAATCGGCTCTTTAACCCCTTAACGACGGCCCCATCGGGATTCTACGTCCTAGCCGGCTGGGCTTTATTCCTAGAGGACGTAGTTTTATGCATCCTCTAGGAATGACAGCCCTGCAGGCTCAGGACGTGATAGCTCCATGCTGCCGGTTACCGGAGGTAGCCGACAGCATGGAGCTGTCATCCCGGGCCGCGGGACCCCACCCCCGGTCACGCGATCGCGTTAAACTCAATGGAAAGTTAAAAACAATTAAAGTTTCAGCTCCCCTTACGGATCCGAGCGTCCACCAAAAGAGATCTCTCAAAACGACCGACGGACGCACCTTCAGAGGCAAACTAGTGCTTGCTTCTAGTGTCATCGTCTGCTTAACCATCCTGCGTAGGGAGGTGACGAGTCCTGCAGGCTCTGCAAGCCTAGGATGCGTGAGCACGGTGCAAGAGGAAGGACTGAGGAGGATGTGAGGGGGAGGGGGAGGGCGCGGTTGAGAAAGCGTTGGGTGGGGCTATGCAAAGGTCTTCCAGCTCCCTCAGAGCATTGTGGGTGCGCCCGGAGTGCTGCCTGAGCGTGTTGCATCTGATACGTCCCCTATTTGGGGATCATTTATTAAAGGGAGCATAGGTGCAGCACGTTTCTGTAAAACCAATAGAGGGCGCTGCAATGTTACTGTAGAAACCAATGGACAGCATGGGAGGTAGCTATACATAGATTTTAAAGACGACGACTGCCAAGGCTAAAGCCCGTGTATATTCCATAGACTATAGCTATCTCCAGGATAGCTGCATGCGCAGTCGTGTGCGGGGTGCGCAGTCGCGCCATTGTCTCGCACGGCTGCTTTCATTCCGTGCTTCCTGACAAGGCAATGTACGCATACGTCACTAGTGAAGGAAGCGGAAGGTAGCGCAATGTACACTTTTTGACCGGATGGAGGAAAATCGGGTTGCTGGAGGTCACGTGACCGAAGTGACAAGCGGCTCCAAGGAGAAGATTTGGGATAAGAAGAAGAGGTAAGCAGGCTCCCTGGGGAGCAATAGGTAAGTATACAGTATATTTTTTTGTTTTTAATGACAGAACCCCTTTAAGGCTCTATTATGACACTTTTCGAACCGTGGTATGGTTACATGCGGGGAGTGTGAAGACGGTATGGTTACATAAGGGGGGTGTGGTGACAATACGGTTACACTAGGAAAGTGGGCTTACATGAGGGGAGCGTGGAGGCGGTGCGGCTACAGAAGGGGAGTGTGATGGAACCCCTAACAATAATCTGTGCCGTGTCATTTCCATAAATGTCATAGAAGGTAATGAAAATGAACAGTTTAGCATACAGTAATTGCACTTTCACATGGGCCAAAATTCTCACTATTCTCACTTACCCAAAGGAAGCAGCTGGTGACAAAACATGAAACGTGGGCAAGGAGGCTCTGGTGTCCTGTTGTACCACTTCTAGCTTGGATACAAGAGGTTATACAGATGGGAATGGAGGCTCTAGTACCCTGTTGTACGCCTTGTAGCTTGGATAAAAGATAAGATAAGGACAGGCAAGGGGACTCTAGTACTGCGTTGTACCACTTCTAGCTTCTAGTATAGAAGATGGGGAACAGGCGGCTATGGAGGCTCTATTCTAGAGAATCAATACAGTAAGCAGTGGAGTAGGTCAGTAAATTAATGGCTGAAATAACAGTTGAATTGTGTTACCACGTTACTACTGACAGTCCTCACCTCTTTAGTAACCGGTGGCATGGCTGAAGCCTCATCACAGTATTTCAGTGCCAGAGCTTTCTGTCCTCGGTCTTTGTAGCACTGGGATGAAAGATAAAAAACACCAAAAAAAGCAAAAACCAGTAAAGCAATAGAATCTTACAGTAACTTTGGGGCATTACAGCAGCACACAATGTCCCTGCAGGTTGGATTACAGATGAGTGCTGCTGTATGGTGCCTTCATACCTCTAGGGCAGGATACCTACCTGATATGTATTGTCATGGGGCGCACCAAGATCTTGTCTCAGGCTTTGCTTGCAGTCCTACCATATCGCACTAAATGCAGAAGTGCAGTCAATGCAGCTTTTTACCTAAAATAGTAAAAATTGGTCAAAGCCTCATGCAGTGTATTACCTGACCCTGGAATAACATCAATGGCAATTATAAGAATAATGCTGATAATAATACAAATTCTGTATGTCTGTTTTCAGCCTTACAAAACCATAACTATAGAAGTTTAAATTTATACGTAAAGCTAGATATTTTTAGAAATATCTATATTGATATATAACTATCTATTTTTATAGCTAGATATATATCTATGCAGTAAGATGCATTAGATCGATGGTGACACGCGCACCCGAAACAAGGACCACAGGTTGTAAGCAGCCATTTTTCCGTCAGTCTCCACTGGAGTCTCTCCCAGGCCCAAACTGAACCTACCTACCTGAATTGTAAGTACCTACCTTCTTGTTCTCTATGAAAGAACTGAGCGTACCTTTTAAAAAAATGGCGGCAGCAGCAGCAACCAATCACATTTTGTATAGTTTATGTATAGCTACCTGCCATGCTGTCCATTGGTTTCTACAGTAACATTGCAGCGCCCTCTGTTGGTTTTACAGAAACGTGCTGCACCACCTATTGGATTTACCCAAACTTACAGCACCATAGAGATTAGCGGGTCACCTCCCAGTTCTCCATCTTTTTGCCCTATTTTTCTCTAGGGTGGTTTCAAACCGGCGGGTAAAATCGCGCCATTTTTAACCGATGCGTTGGTTATTGAAAAAAAAGCAGATTTCGCAGCCAATGATTCCCAACGGTTCCCTTCCCTTCAGCAAGGTTTTCACTGATGTGATGTTGAGAGAGAAAATCACAGCCTGCTGTGTCCTTCTGCGCAGTGCGTTTTTTAAAATCTCCCATGTAATCCTATGGAGGCTGCGTTTTATCGCATCACAAGGCGAAAAATATGCGCTGCATGTTAACATTGGAAAGTCCTACCGACTTGCGCGTTAAACAAAAACATGCGGTTTTTAATGTGCGCGGCAGCGATGCGATTTAATCCTCTAAAAAAAAAGCATCGCTGGTGATTGTCACGGCCGTATATTGGGACAAAACTAAGCCTAAGATTTCTGTGGTTTCGTTTTCACCAGCAGTATTCTCTCCCGTTAATACTTGACCGAGAAAATATAGGACCTCCCCTATGAATACTATGTGCGTAAAAGATCAGGCGGCCGCCATATTCCCACCATTTATTTTGTTTTTTACAGTTGCTCCTACAGCGGTGTGTGTTTGTGTTTGTATATGTATGTGTGTATGTATGTGTATATATTTTACACACATACACACATCGCAATGCATTGTTCTTACAAGGCGCACTGCACTGGCAGACACACTCGCATATTTGCCATGCGAGATATTGGTTTGAGTTTCTCGGGCTGATATAGTGCTCACTTGTGTAAAATCAGCCACAGAGAATGAATTTAACATCACCAAAGACATAAAGCTATACATTGCCCTCTATTGTCAGCATGCTGTTATCCTGACCCCCAAGTGTCAATGCATAATGCATCCCAAGTGGCAGCTTGCCCACCCATATCACGTCTTGTAGCCAAGCTAGAGGCGATACAACAGGGTCTGTTTCACATTTTGTATCCAAGCTAGAGGTAGTACAACTTTAACTTTTTTCCTTCTGCTTTGCTCAGATTCATTCAAATACTGTGGGTCAAAATACGCAGCACAGCCCTAGAGGAATTCGTTAAGGGGTCTAGTTTTTTTAAACAGGGTCATTTGTGGGGGTTCTCCAACAGCACCTAGCGGACATGGCGCGGCCCCAACTGCACCGCTCTGCGCCATCTGCGTGCAGCGCGGGGACTTCTTACAGATGCGACACTATTGTACCCTTTACATTCCACGGTCAGCATAGATTGCTGTCAGTCCCAACCAGCTCCCACTGTGAACCCTTTACATTCCACGGTCAGCATAGATTGCTGTCAGCCCAAGCCAGCTCCCACTGTGCTCCCTTTATATGCCGCGGTCAGCATAGATTGCTGTCAGCCCCAGCCAGCTCCCTCTGTAAACCTTTTACATGCCACGGTCAGCATAGATTGCTGTCAGCCCCAGCCAGCTCCCTCTGTGAACCCTTTACATGTCACGGTCAGCATAGATTGCTGTCAGCCCCAGCTAGCTCCCTCTGTAAACCCTTTACATGCCGTGGTCAGCATTTATTGCTTTCAATCCCAGCCAGCTCCCACTGTGAACCCTTTACATGTCGCGATCAGCGTAGATTGCTGTCAGTCCCAGCCAGCTCCCTCTGCGAACCCTTTACATGTCGCGATCAGCGTAGATTGCTGTCAGTCCCAGCCAGCTCCCTCTGTGCTCCCTTCACATGCCGCGGTCAGCATAGATGGCTGTCAGTCCCAGCCAGCTCCCTCTGTAAACCTTTTACATGCCCAGTCAGCATAGATTGCTGTCAGTCCCAGCCAGCTCCCTCTGCGAACCCTTTACATGCCACAGTCAGCATAGATTGCTGTCAGTCCCAGCCAGCTCCCTCTATAAACCCTTTACATGCCACGGTCAGCATAGATTGCTGTGAGCCCCAGCCAGCTCCCACTGTGCACTCCCCGCATGTAAACGCACCGTCAATACACTCCCCAGCATGTAACCACACCGTCACCACACTCCCCGCATGTAACCCCACCATCACCACACCGCCCTTATGTAACCGTACCGCCACCACACTCCCAGCATGTAACCCCACCGTCTCCACACTCCCTGCATGTAACCGTACCGTCACCACACTCCCTGCATGTAACCCCAGGTCGCCACATTTCCCTCATGAAAACCCACTAGTCATTTGAGGGGGTTCTTTATAGTTTTGGCCGCTCAATGGCTCTATAAGTGGGCAATGGGGCCTGAAATTTATTCAGTGGTACCCTGAAATCCAACGGGTATTCCTTTCATTGTAGGCCTAGCCATGGGTCCTGTAAGTCTATTAGGGCCACAATGGGTATGTTTCTGAACACGGGACAAACAGGGGTATCGATTTTGGGGTGAAAGCCTTCATTTATATGTGTGCTGTACAAAAAAAACTGTTTTTAAATTGACACAATAGCCCAAAAAATGAAAATCCTATTTTTTTCCTTTTGCTTTGCTTGAATTTATTCAAAAACTGTGGGGTCAAAATATGCAGTACATCCCTAGATAAATTCGTTAAGGGGTCTAGTTTTTAAAATGGGGTCATTTGTGGGGGTTCTATATGGTTTTGGGCGCTCAAGAACTCTACAAGTGGGCAATGGGGCCTAAAAGGACTTCAAGCAAAATCTATGTTCTGAAAGCCACCGATTACTCCTTTTATTTTGGGCCCCGTTGTGTATCCAGACATAAGATTAGGGCCACAATGGGTATGTCTCTGAACACGGGACAAACGGGTATCCATTTTTGGGTGCAAGTCTTCCTTCATATGTGTGCTGTACAAAAAAAGCTGTTTTTAAAATGACAGAATTGCCGAAAAAACGAAAATCACAATTTTTTCCTTTTGCTTGGTTTGAATTCATTCAAAAACTGTGGGGTCAAAATATGCAGTACACCCCTAGATAAATTCCTTAAGGGGTCTAGTTTTCAAAATGGGGTCATTTGTGGGGGGTTTCTATTGTTTTGGGCGCTCAAGAACTCTACATGTGTGCTATGGGGCCTAAAAGGACTTCAAGCAAAATTTCTGTTTTGAAAGACACTGACTACTCCTTTCATTTTGGGCCCCGTTGTGGACTCAGATATAACAATAGGGCCACAATGGGTATATTTCTGAACACGGGAGAAATAGGGGTATCCATTTTGGGGTGTAAATCCTGATTTTCATGTAAACTATAGGAAAAAAATATGTCTTTAAAATAACAGATTTGCAAAAATATGAAATTTTACTTTTTCTCCTCTAAATTGAATTAATTCCTGAAAAAAAACTGTGGGGTCAAAATACTCATGACACCCCTCAGTGAATACATTAAGGGGTGTAGTTTTTAAAATGAGGTCATTTGGGGGGGTTTCTATTATTCTGACACTCATGAGCCTTTCCAATCTCGGCTTGGTATAGAAAAACAAAGTGTTCCTCAAAATGCTAAAAAGTAATGTTAAATTTGTACGTCTCCTAAATAGTTAAAAAAAAAACGAAAGTTTTTCCAATGTGCGCCCAAAATAAAGTAAACGGGTGGAAATATAAATCTTAGCAAAAATTTCTATATTATGTTTGCACATATTTAAGATATTGCAGTTGGAAATGTGAAAAAATGACGATTTTTTTCAAAATTTTCCCAATTGTGGCGCTTTTAATAAATAAACACAATTTCTATCGGTCTATTTTTTCCGCCTAAATGAAGCACAACATGTGGCGAAAAAACAATGTCAGAATCGCTTGGATATGCAAAACCTTTCTGGTGTTTTTCCATGTTAAAGTGACACATGTCAGATTTGGAAAATTTGGCCTGGTCATTAAGGCGCAAACAGGCTTGGTCACTAAGGGGTTAAATATGAGCCATACAGAAGTTATTCACTTACCTGCTCCGTTGCTGGCGTCCCCGTCTCCATGGCTCCGTCTAATTTCGCTGGCTTCTTGCTTTTTTAGACGCGCTTGCGCTGTGCGGTCTTCTGCCTGGTGAATGGGGCCGCTCGTGCCGGAGAGCTGCTCACCGCGTCGTCATCGTAGCTCCGCCCCGTCACGTGTGCCGATTCCAGCCAATCAGGAGGCTGGAATCGGCAATGGAACGCAAGGAAGGAGAAGAAAATCCACGGTGCACCATGGGAGAAGACCCGCGGTCCACCGTGGGAGAAGACCAGCGGCGCCATCTTTAAAAGAAGAATAGAAGAAGCTGCAGAACGCTGATGCAGGTAAGTGCAATGTGCTTTTTAAAAACTAACCTATGCTTTCTTTTTAACAGACTTTAAATGCACACAAAAGTAGAGCATGCAGCGGTTTTTTCGCATTTGGGCAAAAAAAGGAAACGAAAACCAATCCGTTGAAATCAATGGGTTTTATTCTCTGCATATTGTGCTCAGAAAGTTTGCGCATGCTAACACACGCGTGTAAATGTCCATGTGAAGGAACTCTTAAGCCTGGCTTCACATCGGTGTGTTTGTGTGCGCATTTATGCAGCGAATAGAGCCCTAATGAACGGGTTCGTTCACAAGTGCGCATCTTTACATTTCATGCAAAAAAAAATATGCAGCATACTCTATTTTGCGGCACTTTTGCACACCAAAAGTCCCCATAGAAGTCAATGGGGATGCACAAATATACATGTGATATGCCAGGAGGTGCGTGATACGCTGCGTAATTGCGCAGGAAAGGAACACATCCAGAACTCGTTAGACTAATTCCATACATATTTTTAGGTGACTTGGACATTTTCGTTCCTAAGATCTGAGTTCGACCAACAGACGGGCCTAATGTCACACGATGTCAATAGTAAGTAGCTTGTGTTCTCCCGCGGGGTTTTGAACGATAATTGTCCCATGTAAAAACATGCAGAAACTGAACGACTGGATCAGAATCGTCCAGTTGTTCACTTTTAAGCAGCTTAAAATCCAAACACATTTCTCGGTGTAAGCAGCAGCCGTCCAGTACTGAACGTCTGCTGCTTACAGTGAATGGAGGTGAGCAGAACTCTCCTCCAGCTGCCCCGCCTCCCTGCTGGCTGCGCTGTCAGCGATCCAGCAATGCTCGCTCCTGTGCAGAGCGAGCACCACAGGGATGAATGTCGGGCATTGTTTGCCTGACACTCGTTTTGTGTAAAAGGACCCTTGGACCTCCCTCACACAGGTGTTTTTGTACAGTTTTTAGTGCTGCGCTAAACGCTGTACAACGCACCCATACATTTCAATGGGGCTGCTCACACAAGGCTAAAAATGCTGTGTCTTCAACGCTGCGCTTTAACAGCGTTGCATGTTCTATTTTGGGACGTTTTCAGCCCTGTGTCACCCATTGAAATGAATGGGCAGCGGCCCGGGCTTCCCCTGCACTGACAAATGATCTATTGCTGTAAGCGAGGTTTGAGAACTCTCCTCCAGCAATAGATTGCTGTGATTGGACAGCATGGAGCTGTCATCCCGGGCCGCGGGACCCCACCCCCGATCACGCGATCGCGTTAAACTCAATGGAAAGTTAAAAGCAATTAAAGTTTCAGCTCCCCTTACGGATCGGATCCGTAAGGGGAGCTGAGAGTACTCACCTCCGGTCCTCCGCAGCGTCCGGATCCTTCTGTCTTCTCCCCGGCACTGCCGCCGGCGTCTGCGCGTGCGCGCCAGACGCATTACGTCACGCGCATGCACAGAGAGCCGGGAGGCCCGGGAAATTTAAAAATTCCCTGCTCTCGACTAGAATGAGTAGCCGAGAGCAGGGAGCTGTCACCGGGAGCCGCTGTATGCGGTTCCCGCTCACATGATCCACCATTTTGCTTTTGTTGGTATCGGGTTGCATGTATTGATCGTGTCCTGTATGTGATAGTATAATATAGATATTTTCCCCGCTGTGGTGGTGGCGTTACCTATTATGTCCGCCACTATGTTCGTTGTCACTGTTATTTCCGCCAAATTCTTTTACATCTGTGACTGAAGGCTTAGAAGGGTATTTCAATCTCAGCAAATAAAAGTAATACCTTGTATAATCAAAAATTAAAATTTTCCAATATAATTTATAAGCGACTATATGCATATGCATAAATATATATATATCCTAGAATATCCTAGCATCCCCGAAGGAAACAGACAGGCCTGGACAAGCTGATTTCTCCTGCGGAAACAAAGGCAAACCCCCATAGATTAAGGGCTCACTCAGACGGGAGTATGTGTCCCACGTATTTTTCATATGCACATTTACTACGCCTGTTAAATCCCCAAAAACTAGATAAGGTGCATATTCCGCACCAAAATAGGACACGTTGCAATTTTTTTTCCACAGACGTGAATAAAAAACGCTGGTGTGAGAAGCCCTAGACAAATCAGTGGGCTTTTAGCACTGCTTACTACGCATGTATTTTTCACATTGGGAGACATATGTCCATGTGAATTAGCCCTAAGGGTGTGTGTTCAGAGAAGAGTGCGCACAAGATACAAGCAGACCATGAGCATCTAGAATAGGGTTTTCCAACATTCCTTGGCCAAGTATTCCCTTCTCAAATAAATTACTTAAAAATTCAGCAAAGGTTATCATGGCACTATGTGTTGTACCTACCTTCATCACAATACCAGGACAGACTAAGTACTCCCTAGAGGCAATGACTGTACTCCTTGATAGAGAAATAAGGTGTACAGAGGTGGCAGTCACTCTCCTGCCACACTAGTATTATAAATGGCACATGGTGGGGAAAGCCCTGTTAGGGCCCTAGAAGCTTCAAGGTACATCTCTAGCCCATGAGATACATATATGACTGGCTCAGAGCCAACCATCCGATGGTTTAACCCCTTAACGACCAGCCCATAGTGTTTTTACGTCCGATTAAATTGATACAACTGCCAAAATAATGAAAATTGAAATTTTTCCTACTGCTTAGATTTATTCAAAAATTGTGCGGTAAAAATACGCAGTACACCACTAGATGAATTCGTTAAGGGGTCTAGTTTTCAAAATGGGGTCATTTGTAGGGGTTCTCTGTCGTTTTGGCCGCTCAAGGGCTCTACAAGTGTGCTATGGGGCCGAAATCCCCTTCATGCTAAATTTCAGTTCTGAAAGCCACCGACTACTCCTTACATTTTGGGCCCCTTTGTGCATCTATATATATAAAATTGAATGTATGTCTGTCTGCGTGCGTGTCTGCGTGTCTGCGTGTCTGTTTGTCCTTTATGCGCTACTACACCATTCATCCGATCGCCATGAAACTTTGGGAAGTTGTTAAGTACACTCCTGGGAAGATTATAGGCATAGTACAAATATCCTACGATAAATGGCGCGCGAGCGTCGTCGAAAGTTACGCCCCCCCCCCACGTAGATCGAATAAGTAAGCCACCTGCTATTGTGATGTCATCACTGATGTCATCAACATCGGACGCCCTTGAACATGCCCCAACATGTTCTATAAAGCTGCACTGTGATGTCATTAAGGCTCTATTATGACACGTACAGCTTGGAACCACTAGAGCACGCCAGCCAATTACCATTGGAGTTGGAAGTGGGTAAACAAGTACTAGGATATCTTCCTAAGAAGCCACAGCAGCCGGATAAATTGTATGTTCCACCCAACGGCTATTTTATTCAGCCCGCAAGGGGGAAGCAGCGGCCTACAAAATCTAATTCTCTCATTTCCTGATGTCATAGATAGATAGATAAATTGATAGACTGTATGCAATAACCCTGATAGATAGATAGATAGATAGATAGACTGTATGCAATAACCCTGATAGATAGATAGATAGATAGACTGTATGCAATGACACGTTACAGCTTGAAACCATAAATACTAGAGCACGCCAGCCATTTACAGTCAGTCTCCATTGGAGTTGGAAGTGGGCAAACATGTACTAGGCCAGTGATGGCGAACCTTTTAGGGACCGAGTGCCCAAACTACAACCCAAAACCCACTTATGTATCGCACCAACACGTCAGGGGGCGGGGCTTATCACAACGTATGATTTTACCCCCGTCGTTCTAAAAAGGACAAGGCTGTTTCAGAATAGACCGGGTGCAGATTCTGACTGCTTTTTGGACGCGGAAATACTGCAGAATGTCCTCAGCGGAGATTTCTTTGGAAAATTCTGCAGCATTTCCGCATCTAAAAAGCAGTCAAAATCTGCACCCGGTCTATTCTGAAAGAGCCCTGCCCATTTCTGCCACATGTACACATACCCCAGCGGTAATAGTGACACCTTCACCCCAGCGATAATAGTGACATCCCACAGCAGTAATAATAGTGACACTCCCCCCATTAGTAATAAGAGTGACATACCCCAGCGGTCCCCCAGCAGTAAAATGCCCGCCCCCCCCCCCAGCGGTTCCCCCAGCAGTCATAATACCCCCCCCCCAGTGGTCCACCAGCAGTCACAATGCCACCCCCAGCTGTCCGCCAGCAATAATAATGCCCCCTCCCCCCAAGTGGTTCCCCCAGCAGTCATAATGGCTCCCCCCCAGCGGTTCTCCTGGCAGTCATCATGCCCCTCTTCCCCCACAGAGATTTTCTTGGCAGTCACCATGCCCCCCCTCCCCCCAACGATTCTCCCAGCAGTCATGCCTCCGCTCCCCCGCCAGCGATTCTCCCAGCAGTCAGAATGTCTCCCACCCCCCCCCCCCAGCGATTCTCCCAGCAGTCAGAATGTCTCCCATCCCCCCCAGTGATTCTCCCAGCAGTCAGAATGTCTCCGATCCCCCCCCAGCGATTCTCCCAGCAGTCAGAATGTCTCCCATCCCCCCCCAGCAATTCTCCCAGCAGTAAGAATGTCTCCCCCTCCCCCCCCCAGCAATTCTCCAGCAGTAAGAATGTCTCCCCCTCCCCCCCCCAGCAATTCTCCCAGCAGTAAGAATGTCTCCCCCCCTCCCCCAGCGATTCTCACACAACGGCTATTTTATTCAGCCTGCAAGGGGGAAGCAGCGGCCTACAAAACCTCAGTGGTCACTGCTGCCGTCATCTAGATATATAAAAACGAAGTATGTATGTATGTCTGTCTTCGCAGCAACGCGCGACGGGTAAGCTAGTCCAGACATAAGATTAGGGCCACAATGGGTATGTCTCTGAACACTGGACAAACAGGGGTATCTATTTTGGGGTGCAAATCTTAATTCATGTGTGTGCTGTACAAAAATGCTGTTTTTAAAATGACAAAATTGCCAAAAAACGAAAATCACAATTTTTTTCCTTTTGCTTTGCTTGAATTCATTTAAAAGCTGTGGGTCAAAATGTGCAGTACACCCTAGATAAATTTGTTCTGGGGTCTAGTTTTCAAAATGGGGTCACTTGTGGGCGTTCTCTATGTAATGTGCAGGGGGGGGGGGGGGGGGGGAGGATGGAAGAGCCAGGAGAAGGAACTGAGCTCTCGTCCCCCTCTCCGCCCCTCTGCACTATTTGCAATGGGAAGAGGCAGGGCGGGGCTAAGTTCTGAGAATTAGCCCCGCCCCTGTCCACCTCTCCCCATTGCAAATAGTGCAGAGGGGCGGAGAGGAGGCAGAGAGGGGGGGCGGGAGCTCAGTTCCTGCTCCTGGCTCTTCCATCCCCCCCCCCTGCACACAGAGGACAACGTATATCTGTGCATGGGGGAAGGGGGGGAGAAAAAAACCCCCGCAGCTTTAGGCCTCTTTCATACAAGCGTTGCATTCACCCGCACCCGGCTTAGGTAGTTAACCATGTGCTGCCTGCTTGCTGGAGAAGAACCCCTCTGTCTGCTGGGAGTCCCCCAAACTATTGCAGATTTACATGCAATTCACCTAACAACCCTCCATCTGTAACCTGACTGACCAGCAGTGAATGCCCGCAGTTAACTCCTTCATGACTGACCTGGTTAAGCACTAATGAGCAACCAGTTTTTCAGTCTTTATTTTTGTGCATTCCTGGGATCAGAACTATAAGGGGACTAAAGTACATTCGTGTGAAGGAGCCCTCGGCGCAATTTTATGCATATGAGAGCGAATTTGCTTACCCCCTTAGACTCTAATGGAATATCGGGAGCGCAAATGCACGTAAAAATCATTGCGGTTTCTGCGACCGCTTTTCTGCTAAATTTAGCACGCCGTGTGAAAGAGGCCCTAGGCTTCGGTAGACGAATGTACACGCCAAGACTATTGTCGCAGTGGAGCGTATTTGTGCATAAACAAGGTTTACAGTAATCGGGTTGCGCTTGAAATGCCAGTTCACACGCGCGTTCACCCCTTTCCGTGGCATACAGTGGCGATGGTCATCTTCTCCCTGCGACGGCCGCCGGGTCACAACCCTTTCCTGTCATTTTTGTATGTAAAACGCAGAAAGATGAGGTGAGAAACACCCTTAGGGTCAGGGGCGTACCTAAAGGCTCAGGGCCCGGGTGCAAAAGTTCAGCTCAGGGCCCCCCCTTACCTTTCTCACCGCGTACCCATACTAAATCATGCTGCATACAGCTGCAAAATGAATTTCCATACATGAATTAGCCCTATTAACGCGTTTCCTGCACTAGATGAAAATCACACACACACACCGCTTTTTATTGCGGTATACTGCTTCCATTGATTTGAATGCGATTACTCAGACGTGAGCTCGGAAGCGGTGATTTTTAAGCGCTATCTGTCCTGTATTTGCGTTTTCTAACGCACCTCCCCACCCATCACAATTGTGGGGTGCATTAAAACCGCTTTACCATGCGTTCAAAAGTGCTGCTCAAAATTGAGGTAAAAAACCCACGATTTTAAGCTGTGTTTTCTGAATGCACGTCTTAGTGCAGAGGGGCGGAGAGGAGGCAGAGAGGGGGGGCGGAAATTCCACTGCCGGATTTCCTGCAGAATTTCCACCCATGGAAGCTGCCATAGGATTGCGTTAGAAAACGCAATCCTAGGCAGACGGCCGCGGTTTGTCCGCGCGAAATCACACGTGGAAAACAAACCGCGGCATGCTCTATTTCTGTGCGGGGTCGCAGAGCCCCGCACAGAAACGTCACTCGCCGGCCGCTGGCACCGGTCTGCGCATTTAGGACGGCAACTCCACAGCCTAGAAGTTTGTATGATCTAGAGGCTCAGTCACAGCAAATGTGGACACATAATACCATATGGAACCTGTATGCCTCAATTGCCCCCCATATCACATCTTGTATCCAAGCTAGAGGCGGTACAACAAAGTACTAGAGCCTCCATACTCGCCTGTATCACATCTTGTATCCAAGCTAGAGGTGGGACAACAGGGTACTAGAGCCTCCATGTTCGCCTGTATCACATCATCTTTTTTTATGATCGCAGGGAGAGAAAACGAGAGAAGTGGGTTTTCATGAGGGAAATGTGGCGACCTGGGGTTACATGCAGGGAGTGTGGTGACGGTACGGTTACGTGCAGGGAGTGTGGAGACGGTGGGGTTACGTGCAGAGAGTGTGGTGACGGTGGGGTTACGTGCGGGGAGTGTGGTGACGGCGGGGTTACGTGCGGGGAGAGTGGTGACGGCGCGGTTACGTGCGGGGAGCGCGGTGACGGCGCGGTTACGTGCGGGGAGCGCGGTGACGGCGCGGTTACGTGCGGGAGCGCTGGTGACGGCGCGGTTACGTGCGGGGAGCGCGGTGACGGCGCGGTTACGTGCGGGGAGCGCGGTGACGGCGCGGTTACGTGCGGGGAGCGCGGTGACGGCGCGGTTACGTGCGGGGAGCGCGGTTACGTGCGGGGAGCGCGGTGACGGCGCGGTTACGTGCGGGGAGCGCGGTGACGGCGCGGTTACGTGCGGGGGGCGCGGTGACGGCGCGGTTACGTGCGGGGAGCGCGGTGACGGCGCGGTTACGTGCGGGGAGCGCGGTGACGGCGCGGTTACGTGCGGGGAGCGCGGTGACGGCGCGGTTACGTGCGGGGAGCGCGGTGACGGCGCGGTTACGTGCGGGGAGCGCGGTGACGGCGCGGTTACGTGCGGGGAGCGCGGTGACGGCGCGGTTACGTGCGGGGGGCGCGGTTACGTGCGGGGAGCGCGGTGACGGCGCGGTTACGTGCGGGGAGCGCGGTGACGGCGCGGTTACGTGCGGGGAGCGCGGTGACGGCGCGGTTACGTGCGGGGAGCGCGGTGACGGCGCGGTTACGTGCGGGGAGCGCGGTGACGGCGCGGTTACGTGCGGGGAGCGCGGTGACGGCGCGGTTACGTGCGGGGAGCGCGGTGACGGCGCGGTTACGTGCGGGGAGCGCGGTGACGGCGCGGTTACGTGCGGGGAGCGTGGTGACGGCGCGGTTACGTGCGGAGAGTGTGGAGGCGCAATGGTTACATGAGGAAGGTGTGGTGATGGTACGGTTACATGCTGGGAGTGTGGTGGCGGTACGGTTACATAAGGGCGGTGTGGTGACGGTGGGGTTACATGCGGGGAGTGTGGTGACGGTGTGGTTACATGCTGGGGAGTGTATTGACGGTGCGTTTACAATTGACGGTGCGTTTACATGCGGGGAGTGTGGAGGCGGCACGGTTACATGCGGGGAGTGTGGAGGCGGCGCGGTTACATGCGGGGAGTGTGGAGGCGGTACAGCTGCACAAGGGGAGTGTGGTGGGGATGCTGATTTTCGCACCTGTGATGGAACCCCTAACAATAATTTGTGCCGTGCCATTTCCATAAATGTCATAGAAGGCAATGAAAATGAAGTGAACAGTTTAGCATACAGTAATGCCCCTTTCACACGGGCCAAAAATCTCACTTACCCAAAGGAATTCATATCGCAGAGCCCGGCTGGTTGTTATGGCAACAGGACGCCAGATACTGGCGTCCTGTATTGCCAGCGCCTAAGATTGCTATAGTAAGTATTTTAGCATTTTGCCTCACAAAAAAACGCAATAAAAGTGATTAAAAAAGCGTATGTACCCCAAAATGGTACAAATAAAAACTACAGCTCGTCCCGCAAAAAATAAGCCCTCAGAGAGCTCCGTCCATGGGAAAATAAAAAAGTTATAGGACTTGGAATGCAGTGAGTTAAGAAAAAAATAATAATTTCCAAAAAAAGGCTTTTTATTGTGGAAAAACCTAAAAAAAATATAAGAATTTTGGTATCATTGTAACCGTACTATCCCGCAGAAAAAAATGTAGTGTATCATTTATGCTGCATGATTAACGCTATAAAAAGAAAATCAAAATTCTATGGCAGAATTGATGCGTTTTCTCTCCCTGCGATCATAAAAAAAGATGATGTGATACAGGCGAACATGGAGGCTCTAGTACCCTGTTGTCCCACCTCTAGCTTGGATACAAGATGTGATACAGGCGAGTATGGAGGCTCTAGTACTTTGTTGTACCGCCTCTAGCTTGGATACAAGATGTGATATGGGGGGCAATTGAGGCATACAGGTTCCATATGGTATTATGTGTCCACATTTGCTGTGACTGAGCCTCTAGATCATACAAACTTCTAGGCTGTGGGAGTTGCCGTCCTAAATGCGCAGACCGGTGCCAGCGGCCGGCGAGTGACGTTTCTGTGCGGGGCTCTGCGAACCCCGCACAGAAATAGAGCATGCCGCGGTTTGTTTTCCACGTGTGATTTCGCGCGGACAAACCGCGGCCGTCTGCCTAGGATTGCGTTTTCTAACGCAATCCTATGGCAGCTTCCATGGGTGGAAATTCTGCAGGAAATCCGGCAGTGGAATTTCCGCCCCCCCCTCTCTGCCTCCTCTCCGCCCCTCTGCACTAAGACGTGCATTCAGAAAACACAGCTTAAAATCGTGGGTTTTTTACCTCAATTTTGAGCAGCACTTTTGAACGCATGGTAAAGCGGTTTTAATGCACCCCACAATTGTGATGGGTGGGGAGGTGCGTTAGAAAACGCAAATACAGGACAATAGCGCTTAAAAATCACCGCTTCCGAGCTCACGTCTGAGTAATCGCATTCAAATCAATGGAAGCAGTATACCGCAATAAAAAGCGGTGTGTGTGTGTGTGATTTTCATCTAGTGCAGGAAACGCGTTAATAGGGCTAATTCATGTATGGAAATTCATTTTGCAGCTGTATGCAGCATGATTTAGGTATGGGTACGCGGTGAGAAAGGTAAGGGGGGGCCCTGAGCTGAACTTTTGCACCCGGGCCCTTGAGCCTTTAGGTACGCCCCTGACCCTAAGGGTGTTTCTCACCTCATCTTTCTGCGTTTTACACACAAAAATGACAGGAAAGGGTTGTGACCCGGCGGCCGTCGCAGGGAGAAGATGACCATCGCCACTGTATGCCACGGAAAGGGGTGAACGCGCGTGTGAACTGGCATTTCAAGCGCAACCCGATTACTGTAAACCTTGTTTATGCACAAATACGCTCCACTGCGACAATAGTCTTGGCGTGTACATTCGTCTACCGAAGCCCTAGGGCCTCTTTCACACGGCGTGCTAAATTTAGCAGAAAAGCGGTCGCAGAAACCGCAATGATTTTTACGTGCATTTGCGCTCCCGATATTCCATTAGAGTCTAAGGGGGTAAGCAAATTCGCTCTCATATGCATAAAATTGCGCCGAGGGCTCCTTCACACGAATGTACTTTAGTCCCCTTATAGTTCTGATCCCAGGAATGCACAAAAATAAAGACTGAAAAACTGGTTGCTCATTAGTGCTTAAACCAGGTCAGTCATGAAGGAGTTAACTGCGGGCATTCACTGCTGGTCAGTCAGGTTACAGATGGAGGGTTGTTAGGTGAATTGCATGTAAATCTGCAATAGTTTGGGGGACTCCCAGCAGACAGAGGGGTTCTTCTCCAGCAAGCAGGCAGCACATGGTTAACTACCTAAGCCGGGTGCGGGTGAATGCAACGCTTGTATGAAAGAGGCCTAAAGCTGCGGGGGTTTTTTTCTCCCCCCTTCCCCCATGCACAGATATACGTTGTCCTCGTGTGCAGGGGGGGGGGGGATGGAAGAGCCAGGAGCAGGAACTGAGCTCCTGCCCCCCCTCTCTGCCTCCTCTCCGCCCCTCTGCACTATTTGCAATGGGGAGAGGTGGGACAGGGGCGGGGCTAATTCTCAGAACTTAGCCCCGCCCTGCCTCTTCCCATTGCAAATAGTGCAGAGGGGCGGAGAGGGGGACGAGAGCTCAGTTCCTTCTCCTGGCTCTTCCATCCTCCCCCCCCCCCCCCCCCCCCCTGCACATTACATAGAGAACGCCCACAAGTGACCCCATTTTGAAAACTAGACCCCAGAACAAATTTATCTAGGGGTGTACTGCACATTTTGACCCCACAGCTTTTAAATGAATTCAAGCAAAGCAAAAGGAAAAAAATTGTGATTTTCGTTTTTTGGCAATTTTGTCATTTTAAAAACAGCATTTTTGTACAGCACACACATGAATTAAGATTTGCACCCCAAAATAGATACCCCTGTTTGTCCAGTGTTCAGAGACATACCCATTGTGGCCCTAATCTTATGTCTGGATGCACAAAGGGGCCCAAAATGTAAGGAGTAGTCGGTGGCTTTCAGAACTGAAATTTAGCATGAAGGGGATTTCGGCCCCATAGCACACTTGTAGAGCCCTTGAGCGGCCAAAACGACAGAGAACCCCTACAAATGACCCCATTTTGAAAACTAGACCCCTTAACGAATTCATCTAGTGGTGTACTGCGTATTTTTACCGCACAATTTTTGAATAAATCTAAGCAGTAGGAAAAATTTCAATTTTCATTATTTTGGCAGTTGTATCAATTTAATCGGACGTAAAAACACTATGGGCTGGTCGTTAAGGGGTTAAACCATCGGATGGTTGGCTCTGAGCCAGTCATATACACTACCGTTCAAAAGTTTGGGGTCACATTGAAATGTCCTTATTTTTGAAGGAAAAGCACTGTACTTTTCAATGAAGATAACTTTAAACTAGTCCTAACTTTAAACAAATGCACTCTATACATTGCTAATGTGGTAAATGACTATTCTAGCTGCAAATGCCTGGTTTTTTGTGCAAAATCTACAAAGGTGAATAGAGGCCCCTTTCCAGCAACTATCACTCCAGTGTTCTAATGGTACAATGTGTTTGCTCATTGGCTCAGAAGGCTAATTGATGATTAGAAAACCCTTGTGCAATCATGTTCACACATCTGAAAACAGTCTAGCTCGTTACAGAAGCTACAAAACTGACCTTCCTGTGAGCAGATTGAGTTTCTGGAGCATCACATTTGTGGGGTCAATTAAACGCTCAAAATGGCCAGAAAAAGAGAACTTTCATCTGAAACTCGACAGTCTATTCTTGTTCTTAGAAATGAAGGCTATTCCATGCGAGAAATTGCTAAGAAATTGAAGATTTCCTACAACGGTGTGAACTACTCCCTTCAGAGGACAGCACAAACAGGCTCTAACCAGAGTAGAAAAAGAAGTGGGAGGCCGCGTTGCACAACTAAGCAAGAAGATAAGCACATTAGAGTCTCTAGTTTGAGAAACAGACGCCTCACAGGTACCCAACTGACATCTTCATTAAATAGTACCCGCAAAACACCAGTGTCAACATCTACAGTGAAGAGGCGGCTGCGGGATTTTGGGCTTCAGGGCAGAGTGGCAAAGAAAAAGCCATATCTGAGACTGGCCAATAAAAGAAAAAGATTAAGATGGGCAAAAGAACATAGACATTGGACAGAGGAAGACTGGAAAAAAGTGTTGTGGACGGATGAATCCAAGTTTGAGGTGTTTGGATCACAAAGAAGAACGTTTGTGAGACGCAGAACAAATGAAAAGATGCTGGAAGAATGCCTGACGCCATCTGTTAAGCATGGTGGAGGTAATGTGATGGTCTGGGGTTGCTTTGGTGCTGGTAAGGTGGGAGATTTGTACAGGGTAAAAGGGATTCTGAATAAGGAAGGCTATCACTCCATTTTGCAACGCCATGCCATACCCAGTGGACAGCGCTTGATTGGAACCAATTTCATCCTACAACAGGACAATGACCCTAAACACACCTCCAAATTGTGCAAGAACTATTTACAGCAGAAGCAGGCAGCTGGTATTCTATCGGTAATGGAGTGGCCAGCGCAGTCACCAGATCTGAACCCCATTGAGCTGTTGTGGCAGCAGCTTGACCGTATGGTACGCCAGAAGTGCCCATCCAACCAATCCAACTTGTGGGAGATGCTTCTAGAAGCGTGGGGTGCAATTTCTCAAGCTTACCTCAACAAATTAACAGCTAGAATGTCAAAGGTGTGCAATGCTGTAATTGCTGCAAAAGGAGGATTCTTTGACGAAAGCAAAGTTTGATGTAAAAATAATGTTATTTCAAATACAAATCATTATTTCTAACCTTGTCAATGTCTTGACTCTATTTTCTATTCATTTCACAACGCATGGTGGTGAATAAGTGTGACTTTTCATGGAAAACACAAAATTGTTTGGGTGACCCCAAACTTTTGAACGGTAGTGTATGTATCTCATGGGCTAGAGATGTACCTTGAAGCTTCTAGGGCCCTAACAGGGCTTTCCCCACCATGTGCCATTTATAATACTAGTGTGGCAGGAGAGTGACTAGGAGTACAGTCATTGCCTCTAGGGAGTACTTAGTCTGTCCTGGTATTGTGATGAAGGTAGGTACAACACATAGTGCCATGATAACCTTTGCTGAATTTTTAAGTAATTTATTTGAGAAGGGAATACTTGGCCAAGGAATGTTGGAAAACCCTATTCTAGATGCTCATGGTCTGCTTGTATCTTGTGCGCACTCTTCTCTGAACACACACCCTTAGGGCTAATTCACATGGACATATGTCTCCCAATGTGAAAAATACATGCGTAGTAAGCAGTGCTAAAAGCCCACTGATTTGTCTAGGGCTTCTCACACCAGCGTTTTTTATTCACGTCTGTGGAAAAAAAATTGCAACGTGTCCTATTTTGGTGCGGAATATGCACCTTATCTAGTTTTTGGGGATTTAACAGGCGTAGTAAATGTGCATATGAAAAATACGTGGGACACATACTCCCGTCTGAGTGAGCCCTTAATCTATGGGGGTTTGCCTTTGTTTCCGCAGGAGAAATCAGCTTGTCCAGGCCTGTCTGTTTCCTTCGGGGGTGCTAGGATATTCTACATTAACACATCCTGTCCTCTAAAAAGGGTGTGGAGAATGGGAGTAACTACCCTGTTTCCCCAAAAATAAGAACTACCTACAAAATAAGCTCTACCATTATTTTTCAATGGGGCTTGAAATATAAGCCCTACCCTGAGATCTACCAAGCAAGTTTTTGTCTTTGGCCATAGTCTTAGAAGCTTCAATGTTCAATAGGCCTGTACGTTTACAGTATTCTGGGAGTACAGAGCTGTATTAGTGTTACTGACCAGTACATGAATGCCATGTATTACATAGAAGGCCAATGTCTACCTGAGCGAGAGCTATTGCTTGATGGCATCTCTCCCCTCTGGCTAAGTGGAGTAGGTATCCCATACGGACATGATAATCCTATGGGAAGATCCCTTATTATATTTATTTACTTATTTATTTATTCAGCTTTTCTTCTACTTACAATTCTCGGGGCAAAACTTTTACTCATGACCGTGTGTCAAGTCTGTACCAATGTAGAAGTAGAGGTAAGGAATACTATATGAAATATAATGTTCCCAAAACGTTTTAGCGGAGATCTGTAGTAGAATCATTCCTGTTTATTAAAGTAAACTATGCTATGGGGCTGAAAGGTAAGGAATTGGGGGTAACAGGGAGCTGCTCTTTATACTCACCAGGTTCCTCTTTTCCAGCACTGTGTCTCCGAGAAATCAGAACACGCGCAGCGTGACCCTTTTTAGAAGATAATGCGCATGTGCTCTCTCATTAAACTCTATACGAGAGCGCATGCTTACAGAGCCGTCTGCAGAGTCGTGCTGTCTGCTTCTCCGATTTCTCAGGGTTACAGCGCTGGAATGAGGGACCTGGAGAATATAAAAAGCACCCCCCCCCCCCCTCTACAAGTTCCTCCCTCAGCTTTGAGCCCCATAATGTGGGTGCTGATATGTTCCCTTTAACTGGACCTTATCTTTCCCTTTTAGTTTCTGCCTGTTTATGTTCCCTCTGAGGAGGAGGAGAAGGATTATTTTTTATATGCAAACAATGTTCGGGATTACATGGCACAGTATGTAACCAAATCTATATAGGATTGTATTTCATTTTTTGAATTGATCAAAAATATGTATACAATAAAGCGTGTCTCCAAATTTTAAACATTTTGTAGGATATTTACTTAAACCAGCATTTTATACACCAGTCTAAGGCTTCCCTCACACAGCTGAAAAAGCAGCCAAGGATGCTGGAAAAAAAAAAAGCATGTGCCGTCCGGGTCCCGGCCACCGATCTCTGCCACTACTCCGGGCTTCCCCTGCACTGACAAATGATCTATTGCTGTAAACAAGGTTTGAGAACTCGCCTCCAGCAATAGACTGCTGTGATTGCCTGGGACAGCCATGAATGGCTGTGATTGCTTCTCGACGCTGGCTCGATGTCCAATCACAGCAATCTATTGCTGGAGGAGAGTCCTCAAACCTCGCTTACAGCAATAGATCATTTGTCAGTGCAGGGGAAGCCCGGGCCGCTGCCCATTCATTTCAATGGGTGACACAGGGCTGAAAACGTCCCAAAATAGAACATGCAACGCTGTTAAAGCGCAGCGTTGAAGACACAGCGTTTTTAGCCTTGTGTGAGCAGCCCCATTGAAATGTATGGGTGCGTTGTACAGCGTTTAGCGCAGCACTAAAAACTGTACAAAAACACCTGTGTGAGGGAGGTCCAAGGGTCCTTTTACACAAAACGAGTGTCAGGCAAACAATGCCCGACATTCATCCCTGTGGTGCTCGCTCTGCACAGGAGCGAGCATTGCTGGATCGCTGACAGCGCAGCCAGCAGGGAGGCGGGGCAGCTGGAGGAGAGTTCTGCTCACCTCCATTCACTGTAAGCAGCAGACGTTCAGTACTGGACGGCTGCTGCTTACACCGAGAAATGTGTTTGGATTTTAAGCTGCTTAAAAGTGAACAACTGGACGATTCTGATCCAGTCGTTCAGTTTCTGCATGTTTTTACATGGGACAATTATCGTTCAAAACCCTGCGGGAGAACACAAGCTACTTACTAGTATTAAGAGGCACAAGCTACTTACTATTGACATCGTGTGACATTAGGCCGGTCTGTTGGTCGAACTCAGATCTTAGGAACGAAAATGTCCAAGTCACCTAAAAATATGTATGGAATTAGTCTAACGAGTTCTGGATGTGTTCCTTTCCTGCGCAATTACGCAGCGTATCACGCACCTCCTGGCATATCACATGTATATTTGTGCATCCCCATTGACTTCTATGGGGACTTTTGGTGTGCAAAAGTGCCGCAAAATAGAGTATGCTGCATATTTTTTTTTTTGCATGAAATGTAAAGATGCGCACTTGTGAACGAACCCGTCCGTTAGGGCTCTATTCGCTGCATAAATGCGCACACAAACACACCCATCTGAAGCCAGGCTTAAGAGTTCCTTCACATGGACATTTACACGCGTGTGTTAGCATGCGCAAACTTTCTGAGCACAATATGCAGAGAATAAAACCCATTGATTTCAACGGATTGGTTTTCGTTTCCTTTTTTTGCCCAAATGCGAAAAAACCGCTGCATGCTCTACTTTTGTGTGCATTTAAAGTCTGTTAAAAAGAAAGCATAGGTTAGTTTTTAAAAAGCACATTGCACTTACCTGCATCAGCGTTCTGCAGCTTCTTCTATTCTTCTTTTAAAGATGGCGCCGCTGGTCTTCTCCCACGGTGCACCGTGGATTTTCTTCTCCTTCCTTGCGTTCCATTGCCGATTCCAGCCTCCTGATTGGCTGGAATCGGCACACGTGACGGGGCAGAGCTACGATGACGACGCGGTGAGCAGCTCTCCGGCACGAGCGGCCCCATTCACCAGGCAGAAGACCGCACAGCGCAAGCGCGTCTAAAAAAGCAAGAAGCCAGCGAAATTAGACGGAGCCATGGAGACGGGGACGCCAGCAACGGAGCAGGTAAGTGAATAACTTCTGTATGGCTCATATTTAATGCACGATGTATATTACAAAGTGCATTAATATGGCCATACAGAAGTGTATAACCCCCACTTGCTTTCGCGAGACAACCCCTTTAAGGCGCAAACAGGCTTGGTCACTAAGAGGTTAATGGGGTCGGCTGCAGCATCGCTGGCTTCATTGAAAGCAATGGCTAAACCTCTGCGGCAGTAATAGTGACTCCCCAGCGATAATTGTGACCCTGAAGGGATGCGAGGCTGTTTTCCAATGAAAACTCTCGCATCCCTGGGGAAATCACATGGTAAGCAGCACGATATGGAGGCGGGATTCACGGCCCCACATCACGCTCGCCCGTGTGAATTGGCCTCAGGGCTCATGTCCACGACCGTGTTTTTATGGAGTATCAAGTGTGCGTTGCATGACACGCAGTGAATGGAGGCAATGAAAGTCAGTGGACATGCTCTATTTCTCTGCACATGATATGCAGCCCTTTTATGGATTGCGTATGATACGCTGTCCATACGCACACATTGCGAGAGGGCAGTGTTTCGATACACATTCCTGCTCTGAACAGAGCGGGAATTTAAAAAAAAAAAAAAAAAAATCACACTGCGCATGTCCGTGATGTGAGATTAGTGGGCATGCGCAGTGCTATACTTGCCACATACACGACCTCTGCCGGCAGAGAGTATTGGTTGTAATTTGTAAAACACCGCGGGAGACCCACAGTGTATTACGTATACGCCCGTGGACATGAGCCCTAAGGTTGCTTTCACACAGGCGTCTGTTAAAATGCTGCATTTTAAAGCGTTTTCGAACGCCATTTTTAAATGTGTTCAACAGCGTTGTGTAACGCACTCCATCATTACAATGGGTGATATGGGGCATTAAAAAGGGCTGAAACAAACTAAACTAGAGCAGATAGCGTTAGAAAATTGTAGTGTTCGAACGCTCCCTGAGAAGCTCCATTGTGATCAATCAGTGGGTTTTTTTGCGGCTTTTCACAAACCACGCTAAATGCTGTAAAAAACATTCTGTGTGAAAGAGGCCTTAGTGACAATGTCTGTTTTCTCCTTAACCCCTTATTGACCGCCCTATAGTGTTTTTAATCCCCACAGCCATAAAAACATGCTCACTCTGAGGATTAAAGCCCTGGGGGCTGTGGACATGACAGCTCCTTGTTGAAAGCTGCCGCAGTGACCCCCAGTCACGCTATTGCCGTTATCCAAGTAAACAGTTAAAAAATTAAAAATGTCATCTTTCCTCATATCCGTGAGTGGAGATGAAATTACATACCTAAAGCCCCCGGATTTATCCGCGGACCTTACCCCAGATTGCTGGGGTAATTTAAAATCTCCCTGTTGCTGGCTAGCAAACGTAGCTGAAAGCCTGGAGATTTCACGATGGGCCGCGGTCCCTGGTTACGTGTAAAAATAAAAAAGTTTAATGTTTCATCTCCCGTCATGGCTCCAATCAGTGAGGGGGAGATGAAAATATTTCCCTAAAGCCTCCGGCAATGTCCCCGACGGGATCTTTATCCTTCATCACATGATCAACCATTATCCAAATGATAATGGTGATCATGTAAAAGTTGAAGTTTAATCTCCCCTCTCCGTTGCGATTGGTGAGAGCAGATGAAACGTCTTACCTGAGGCCTCCGCATTTGAACACAGACACAACCCTGCTCCTCGGACCTTCGCCGTCTTCTGCGCATACATCTGCCTGCAAAATACCGGAAACATGCGTAGGAGCCGGGGAGGGTCCAGGAAACTTAAAATCTTCCTGCTCCCGACTACTAAAGGTAACCGAGAGCCTGGAGCAGTGACCGGCAGCCTTGTTCAGCGGTCCCCGGTCATGTGATAAAAAGGTAGCAATCTACCTTACGCCGGTCTCACACGACCTAATAAAAAATTGCGGATTCGCACGCATTTGATCCGTGCTAATACACGGATCAATCAAATGCATTGGATTACACATTTCCGCACACATTAGCAGGTCGGAATTAAGTAATCCACTCGTAGGAAACAGAACGCAGCATGTTCTATTTTACCACAGATATCCACAACATAGAGGCCATTGTGCTTCATGGTCACGGATATACCCACAGCCCATACGTTACTACATTGTGTACGGGCAGTGGGTACCCGCGTCATCGCTAAGCGTCGCCAGCTAAATACAATATCAAATGGAGGAAATTATGACAAGACAGTGGGGAGACATGTAGCTGGGGGTGTGCTGCTGATTGACAGACTATACATGGGCCAGCAGTGTGGTGCCCACCTATTACCCCCAGGACTGATAATGGTGGCTGTGTGACAGGACAGCGGGGAGACATGTAGCTGGGGGTGTGCTGCTTAGTGACAGACTATACATGGACCAGCAGTGCAGTGCCCACCTATTACCCCCAGGGCTGATAATGGCGTCTGTGTGACAGGACAGGGGAGACATGTAGCTGGGGGTGTGCTGCTCAGTGACAGACTATACAGGGAGCTGGTGCAACAGTGCTGTGCCCACCTATTACCCTCAGGGCTGATAATGGCGGCTGTGTGACAGGACAGCAGGGAGACATGTAGCTGGGGGTGTGCTGCTCAGTGACAGACTATACATGGACCAGCAGTGCGGTGCCCACCTATTACCCCAGGGCTGATAATGGTGGCTGTGTGACAGGACAGGGTGGACAGATGCAGATAGAACTCTTTCACATCAGCGCATTTACATGTAGCGAACAGAACCGGTGGATTTCAATGGGGTTTTTCACATTTCTGCACATACATGCCCCTTCGCCTGCGGCATGCTCCTACTTTTCTGCACATTTGCGCACTAAAGGTCCCCATTAGTTAATGGTGCACAAATGCGCGCACAGTATGCAGAGGTGTGTAATATGCTGCGTAATTCCATTGAGAAAAGAAAACGTCTGAAACAAATTACACTAAATTTACCATTTCAAGAGGAGCATCTTTTTTTACGCATGCAAATAAACATGCCTTGCGAGTGGAAAAAGGACAGTAAAAAAAAGCCTTGTTCAGGGCACAAAAAAGTTGCGCTGAAGTGCGCACAAATGTGTATACGCTCATTAGAAGCTGGACAGATACACAGACAGAACCCTTTCTCTTATGGCGGATTCAGACGAACACGGTTTTGCCCCCTTATACTGCCGCGATAATCACCACCATATAACCGAACAATAGAAACCGCTGATCTCAATGGAATTTCTGCGGTTTTGTTTTTACCACTTCTTTTCCCGGACGTTATTTGTGCGCTCGGGAAAAGATAAGACCTGCCCTATCATGTAGTGACAGTACCTGCAGGGAAGATCGGGCGGCGCCTGTCATCCCGTAGCAATTTCCAAACTTCTGCGCACTGGCACGGAGTGTAAACTGCTGGTGAAGGGGACAGGATTCCATTTGTTCTGGGGCAGTTGCACCTACGAAAGTCACAGAAAATAGAAATGATTGATTTCAATGGGTTTGTTCACAGGCGCGTATTTTCCATGTGCATTTCGATTGCACAAAAAAATACGCAGCATACTATATTTTCTCACACATTCTCATAGGGAAAGAACGCATATTATACTAATTGTCTATTTCACTAGCTGAGATAATCGTTGCGTGTTATTTCTTTGTCTGTGCAAATATGCGTAAGCTCGTCGGAATCCAGCCTAAATGTAAAAATATATCTTTATAAGGCCATTTTCACACTGTTTTTCCTCTCACTACGGTTCCATGTGTTTTTGGCGCAGCACTCCCATGTGTATCCAACATGTCCAAGATGTCGGGGCTTCCTCTATATCAGTGATGGCGAACCTTTTAGAGACTGGGTACCCAAACTGCAACACAAAAGCCACTTATTTATCGCAAAGTGCCAACGTGTCAGGGGCGGGGCTGATCAGGACGTATGATTTTACCCCGTCGTTCTAAAAAGGACAGGGCCTCTTTAACCCTCTGCAATCCAATTTTGGATTCGGGGTTGCCTAGGGGCTTTTCTTTTTCTGCCTTATACTATGGCGCCTTCTGCTGGCTAAAGTTAGGGCTCCTTCCCACGGAGGGATTTCCGATGCATAATACGCTGCGTAAGTCCGCTGCATTGCCCGCAGCTATTAGGTTCTATTGAACCTAATAGCTCAATGCTCATGGTGCGGCATTCCATTGCGGATTTCCGCACCGTGAAATCACCCGACCTCACCCGCGGTATGCTTTATTTGCCGTGGGTGTAAGCGTGGCCGGCCTCCATTCTAGTCAATGGAAGCCGTCCGTCACGCTATCTTCCGCTGTAGCACAGCGGAAGATAGAGTAAAAACCGCTTCCCCGCCCACCGCGTCATATGACCCAGTAGATTTTGGTAGGCCGCTGTCTCCCCCTTGTGTGATGGAACCCCTAACAATAATCTGTGCCGTGTCATTTCCATAAATGTCATAGAAGGTAATGAAAATGAAGTGAACAGTTTAGCATACAGTAATTCCCCTTTCACATGGGCCAAAACTCTCACTTACCCAAAGGAAGCAGCTGGTGACATCACCAGCTTGTCCACACTCATGAAGCTCTGACTACACATGCGATACTGGACAATGCACCCATCCTCAGCCCTTGTTGGCCTGTGGTTCACATTCCTATGTGGGTCAGAAGCGGTGTTGTGTCTCCTTAAGGAGAGCACCCAAAAAGTATGTGGAGACACCTAAGGGGTAAATGGGTCAGGGAATGGTATAGTCACTACCCAAGCACTGCACACAGAAGAGGCATTTGAAAACCTAAAAAATGAGTAAGAACACTTATAAGGTGATGCTAGCTCCTCTGGGATATCTATGCAAATAAGGATGAGAAAATACCTCTATAGCGCCATCTATTGGAGGCAGCATTGCTTCAAATCCAAGTGATTTATCACAAGCCTTAACCTGACTTAAATGGTTATTTACCCTAATGAGTAGGCAAAAAAAAAAAGTTCTGATCCCAGGAATGCACAAAAATAAAGACTGGCAATAAACGGAGCTAAAGGAATCCCAACATTTCGGCTGCCTCAGCTTACTGGACTAACAGGACCTGCTGCAGAGCAAGCTGTTCCAGCCAATCAGATACAGGGGGCGTCAACCACTGTCAATCTTGACTCCTCCAGTAAATCCTGGTGGCGTCAAGATACACTAGTACCCTAAGGAAAGGACCTGTGCATAACACTACCACACTCCCCTTATATAACCGTACCATCACCACACACCTTGTGTAACCCCACATAGGAATGTATATAAGAAAGATGGAGAGACCCCACTATTCCCTGACTCACTTTAAGGAGATAGGCATACATGTTCCATATGGTATTATGTGTCCACATTTGCTGTGACTGAGCCTCTAGATCATACAAACTTCTAGGCTCTGGGAGTTGCCGTCCTAAATGCGCAGACAGGTGCCAGCGGCCGGCGAGTGACGTTTCTGTGCGGGGCTCTGCGAACCCCGCACAGAAATAGAGCAATCCTATGGCAGCTTCCATGGGTGGAAATTCTGCGGGAAATCCGGCAGCGGAATTTCCGCCCGTGTGCACGGGGCCTAAGGCTGCTCTAAGACGTGCGTTCAGAAAACACAGCTTAAAATCGTGGGTTTTTTACCTCAATTTTGAGCAGCACTTTTGAACGCATGGTAAAGCGGTTTTAATGCACCCCACAATTGTGATGGGTGGGGAGGTGTGCAGCAGGCTTCTGGCTTAGTCTGTGAGGGGCCTATGATGTGGATTATAAGCGGTGTCCTATCTCCTTAAGGTGAGCACCCAAAAAGTGTGTGGAGACACCTAGGGTGTAAGTGAGTCAGGGAATGGTGTGGTCTCTCCATCTTTCTTATATACATTCCTATGTGGGGTTACACGAGGTGTGTGGTGATGGTACAGTTATATAAGGGGAGTGTGGTGGTGTTATGGTTACGCGAGAGAAGGCTATCATATCTCTAGTGGGCATTAGTGTTTACAGCTGCTTTAACCAGGGCATTGTGGGTAATGGGGAGGGCTCTCTAGTCTTCGCTGGGACTAGTGGGGTCATAAATGGAGAGGTTTATGCGCACAACAGAAGCAGCTGCACAGCGCAGGCCGAGTCTTCATGCATGGCTACTGCCGCACAGGAGGCTGGAGGGGCGGGTGAATAACAGCACCTAGCGGACATGGCGCGGCCCCAACTGCACCGCTCTGCGCCATCTGCGTGCAGCGCGGGGACTTCTTACAGATGCGACACCATTGTACCCTTTACATTCCACGGTCAGCATAGATTGCTGTCAGTCCCAACCAGCTCCCACTGTGAACCCTTTACATGCCACGATCAGCATAGATTGCTGTCAGTCCCAGCCAGCTCCCACTGTGGGATAGTACAATCTCAGATTCTGCTCCCACGAGTTTACAGCAAGTACCAACCACCCAGGACATAAGTTATCTCTTAAGGGGTTAAACCCTTAATGCCACCGGATGTACGTCTGTCCTGGCTGTGTGGTACTTGCCACAACAGGACACAAGCGTACATCATGTGGATGGCGTGGGATCAGAAGCTGAGCTCACACCATCCGATAGCGGGCTTCCCACTGCTACAGCAGGGTACATAAGGATAGCGATCCCTACTATTAAACTCCTACATTCTGTTGAGATGGCAGCAAGTAGAGGATTCCCCGAGGGAGCATGCTCCCTATGTTATGTCGTCTGGCCCTTGTAATCGTGGCAGGCCGATTGGTTGCCATGACAACAGGTGTCCCTGCTTGCCATTACCTATGATCACTACTGTAACTGATGAGGCATTGCGGTACAGAAGCCTCTTGTATAATCATGGCTGTTGTGGCCCCTATAGAGAGAGATATAGATATTCAACTTTTCTGTGCATTTTCCTCTATTTCATATGGGAGGGGGGGTGAAGACCCCCATATTTGGTATCACCATATCCGTAATGGCCTGTACAATACACTGAATACACTATCAAACACAGAAAAACTGGAGAAAAAGACAAACCTCTAATAAATGGAGGCAAAATACTAAGTGATCAAAAGTATGGACCCAAAATGGGGCAAAAAGGTCGTCACGTAGAAAGCAAGGCCTCACCTACCTCTGACCGGGGAAGATGCAGAAGTTATGGGATGCTGAATGCAGGGATGGGAAAAGAACTTCCAAAACCAAGCGTTGTGTTTGATATGGAGATAATCTGCCCCCCGCAGGACACAATGTATCCGGGCATTAATGCTGGAATACATCACAGGCATCGAGAGATGGGAAAATAAGAACTACACTTCACCAGGCCTCATATGGCCATGTTCTCAAGGGGCTTCCAAGAAATACATTGACCCCTGAGCCGTGGGGAAGGGGGGGACAAACACAGGGCAGTCAGAATATGACAGTCATGGGACCAGCCCTCCGGAACAGGACCAATGCTCTCTACAGGTGCCAGGAGCAGAAGAATGATGATGTCATCATCCGGCTCCACTACATACACCGCGTCGGCCGACACTCCACCCCTCCCACAACAGGCGTCCGGCAGTGTGAAGGGACCACACAGGCGCCAGGAGCAGCATGATGATGTCATCATCCAACTCCGCGCCGTACACCGCGTCGGCCGACCCTCCACCCCTCCCAAAACAGGCGTCTGGTAGTGTGAGGAGACCACACGGGTGCCAGGAGCAGAAGAATGATGATGTCATCAACCAGCTCCGCGCTGTACACTGCATTGGCCAACCCTCCACCCCCTCCCACAACAGGCAGTGCGGCAAGGGAGTAATGCACTCCATGCACATTCTTTATATGGTGGGGGCCTCTGAGTTCCCTCACCGCAGGGGCCGGTTTGCAATTGTGACACCTGACGGTACACCTATGCTTTTCCTAAAGGCACACAATCTGCTGGTCAGTACGATTAAGGGTTAATACATTTGTGGCATTTATGCGCATCGTTTACTTAGACTAGTAACGTCCCCGCGCTCTCGTGGAAGGTTGTACATACACTGGAACTATAAGATTTGGGCTCTCCCATTCCCCGACCATAGATGCAAAAACTTCAGACGAGACACCCAATAAGTATTCCGGAATTTTCTCCCCCCACCCCCGAAACAAATACCAATCATCATCTTCCGCCAGGAGCTGTCATGTCCACAGTCCCCAGGGCTTTACTCCTCAGAGTGAGTAAAAACCGCTTCCCCGCCCACCGCCAGCCACGTCATATGACCCAGTAGATTTTGGTAGGCCGCTGTCTCCCCCTTGTGTGCTGCATTAAAAATGCACTCTGCTAAAAATAAAAAGGGTCCAGTTCTGTGGCTTCTCGGAGGAGATAGGGGTTCCCCCACCTCCCGTCTCCGAGCTGCAGCGGAGACTGACTAACATGGCTGCCAAGTCCGGTATTTATACTTCTAAATTGATGACATCACAATGCAGTGACATCAGCCTGCCAGACACCTGGCTCATTTGCATACAGTGTGTATGTATGTATGTATGTATGAATGAATGAATATGAATGAATGAATCTATCTATTTATTTATTAATTATGTAGATATAGATTATATAGATTTTGTGCATATAGATTAAAGATAGATTTTAGATGATATATATATATATATATATTTATATATCTACATACATACACAAACACATAAAGCTGTATTATGTATATATGTAGATTCTATAATGTATGTTGATTATATAATAGATCTATTGATTGATAGATAGATAATAGATCTATGGATTATCTAATTAATATAGATGATAAAATCTACACAGATATAAATAATCTAAAATCTATCATGTGGATATAATGTATGTCTATAATCTACTCACTCTATCTATCTATCTATCGCTATACAAATAGCAAGATTTATTTCTCTATATAATCTATAGTTATGGATGGATGAATTTATTTATGTATGGCGGGGAAAAAAAAGGCCTGCTGTACATTTTAACTTCTTCAGATGACCATGCTGATCTATTCTTATTCTTACTAGGGTCTACTAATGCCAGCCCAGGGGAAGCCAATAAAGCCCTATGGGCTCGAAGCCAATTTTCCTTTTTTTGGGAAAAAGTTTACGTCCGTCCCCACTCGAAATGCGTCCACCAAAAGAGATCTCTCAAAACGACCGACGGACGCACCTTCAGAGGCAAACTAGTGCTTGCTTCTAGTGTCATCGTCTGCTTAACCATCCTGCGTAGGGAGGTGACGAGTCCTGCAGGCTCTGCAAGCCTAGGATGCGTGAGCACGGTGCAAGAGGAAGGACTGAGGAGGATGTGAGGGGGAGGGGGGAGGGCGCGGTTGAGAAAGCGTTGGGTGGGGCTATGCAAAGGTCTTCCAGCTCCCTCAGAGCATTGTGGGTGCGCCCGGAGTGCTGCCTGAGCGTGTTGCATCTGATACGTCCCCTATTTGGGGATCATTTATTAAAGGGAGCATAGGTGCAGCACGTTTCTGTAAAACCAATAGAGGGCGCTGCAATGTTACTGTAGAAACCAATGGACAGCATGGGAGGTAGCTATACATAGATTTTAAAGACGACGACTGCCAAGGCTAAAGCCCGTGTATATTCCATAGACTATAGCTATCTCCAGGATAGCTGCATGCGCAGTCGTGTGCGGGGTGCGCAGTCGCGCCATTGTCTCGCACGGCTGCTTTCATTCCGTGCTTCCTGACAAGGCAATGTACGCATACGTCACTAGTGAAGGAAGCGGAAGGTAGCGCAATGTACACTTTTTGACCGGATGGAGGAAAATCGGGTTGCTGGAGGTCACGTGACCGAAGTGACAAGCGGCTCCAGGAGAAGATTTGGGATAAGAAGAAGAGGTAAGCAGGCTCCCTGGGGAGCAATCGGTAAGTATACAGTATATTTTTTTGTTTTTAATGACAGAACCCCTTTAAGGCTCTATTATGACACTTTTCGAACCGTGGTATGGTTACATGCGGGGAGTGTGAAGACGGTATGGTTACATAAGGGGGGTGTGGTGACAATACGGTTACACTAGGAAAGTGGGCTTACATGAGGGGAGCGTGGAGGCGGTGCGGCTACAGAAGGGGAGTATGATGGAACCCCTAACAATAATCTGTGCCGTGTCATTTCCATAAATGTCATAGAAGGTAATGAAAATGAACAGTTTAGCATACAGTAATTCCCCTTTCACATGGGCCAAAATTCTCACTATTCTCACTTACCCAAAGGAAGCAGCTGGTGACAAAACATGAAACGTGGGCAAGGAGGCTCTGGTGTCCTGTTGTACCACTTCTAGCTTGGATACAAGAGGTTATACAGATGGGAATGGAGGCTCTAGTACCCTGTTGTACGCCTTGTAGCTTGGATAAAAGATAAGATAAGGACAGGCAAGGGGACTCTAGTACTGCGTTGTACCACTTCTAGCTTCTAGTATAGAAGATGGGGAACAGGCGGCTATGGAGGCTCTATTCTAGAGAATCAATACAGTAAGCAGTGGAGTAGGTCAGTAAATTAATGGCTGAAACAACAGTTGAATTGTGTTACCACGTTACTACTGACAGTCCTCACCTCTTTAGTAACCGGTGGCATGGCTGAAGCCTCATCACAGTATTTCAGTGCCAGAGCTTTCTGTCCTCGGTCTTTGTAGCACTGGGATGAAAGATAAAAAACACCAAAAAAAGCAAAAACCAGTAAAGCAATAGAATCTTACAGTAACTTTGGGGCATTACAGCAGCACACAATGTCCCTGCAGGTTGGATTACAGATGAGTGCTGCTGTATGGTGCCTTCATACCTCTAGGGCAGGATACCTACCTGATATGTATTGTCATGGGGCGCACCAAGATCTTGTCTCAGGCTTTGCTTGCAGTCCTACCATATCGCACTAAATGCAGAAGTGCAGTCAATGCAGCTTTTTACCTAAAATAGTAAAAATTGGTCAAAGCCTCATGCAGTGTATTACCTGACCCTGGAATAACATCAATGGCAATTATAAGAATAATGCTGATAATAATACAAATTCTGTATGTCTGTTTTCAGCCTTACAAAACCATAACTATAGAAGTTTAAATTATACGTAAAGCTAGATATTTTTAGAAATATCTATATTGATATATAACTATCTATTTTTATAGCTAGATATATATCTATGCAGTAAGATACATTAGATCGATGGTGACAAACGCACCCGAAACAAGGACCACAGGTTGTAAGCAGCCATTTTTCCGTCAGTCTCCACTGGAGTCTCTCCCAGGCCCAAACTGAACCTACCTACCTGAATTGTAAGTACCTACCTTCTTGTTCTCTATGAAAGAACTGAGCGTACCTTTTAAAAAAATGGCGGCGGCAGCAGCAACCAATCAGATTTTGTATAGTTTATGTATAGCTACCTGCCATGCTGTCCATTGGTTTCTACAGTAACATTGCAGCGCCCTCTGTTGGTTTTACAGAAACGTGTTGCACCACCTATTGGATTTACCCAAACTTACAGCACCATAGAGATTAGCGGGTCACCTCCCAGTTCTCCATCTTTTTGCCCTATTTTTCTCTAGGGTGGTTTCAAACCAGCGGGTAAAATCGCGCCATTTTTAACTGATGCGTTGGTTATTGAAAAAAAAAAAGCAGATTTCGCAGCCAATGATTCCCGACGGTTCCCTTCTAGAGATGAGCGAACGTACTCATTTCGAGTACTTACGCACCCGAGTACCGCCATTTTCGAGTACTTCAGTACTCGCGCGCAAAGATTCGGGGGGCGCCGGGGGGCGGGGAGAGGCGTGGCGGTGCGGGGAGTAGCAGCGGGGAACAGGGGGGAGCCCTCTCTCTCTCCCTCTCCCCCCCACTCCCCACTGCTACCCCCCGTGCCGCCACGGCGCCCCCCGAATCTTTGCGCGCGAGTACTGATGTACTCGAAAATGGCGGTACTCGGGTGCGTAAGTACTCGAAACGAGTACGTTCGCTCATCTCTATTCCCTTCCCTTCAGCAAGGTTTTCACTGATGTGATGTTGAGAGAGAAAATCGCAGCCTGCTGTGTCCTTCTGCGCAGTGCGTTTTTAAAAATCTCCCATGTAATCCTATGGAGGCTGCGTTTTATCGCATCACAAGGCGACAAATATGCGCTGCAATGTTAACATTGGAAAGTCCTACCGACTTGCGCGTTAAACAAAAACATGTGGTTTTTAATGTGCGCGGCAGCGATGCGATTTAATCCTCTAAAAAAAAAAAGCATCGCTGGTGATGGTCACGGCCGTATATTGGGACAAAACTAAGCCTAAGCTTTCTGTGGTTTCGTTTTCACCAGCAGTATTCTCTCCCGTTAATACTTGACCGAGAAAATATAGGACCTCCCCTATGAATACTATGTGCGTGAAAGATCAGGCGGCCGCCATATTCCCACCATTTATTTTGTTTCTTACAGTTGCTCCTACAGCAGTGTGTGTGTGTTTGTATATGTATGTGTGTATGTATGTGTATATATTTTACACACATACACACATCGCAATGCATTGTTCTTACAAGGCGCACTGCACTGGCAGACACACTCGCATATTTGCCATGCGAGATATTGGTTTGAGTTTCTCGGGCTGATATAGTGCTCACTTGTGTAAAATCAGCCACAGAGAATGAATTTAACATCACCAAAGACATAAAGCTATACATTGCCCTCTATTGTCAGCATGCTGTTATCCTGACCCCCAAGTGTCAATGCATAATGCATCCCAAGTGGCAGCTTGCCCACCCATATCATGTCTTGTATCCAAGCTAGAGGCGATACAACGGGGTCTGTTTCACATTTTGTATCCAAGCTAGAGGTAGTACAACTTTAACTTTTTTCCTTCTGCTTTGCTCAGATTCATTCAAATACTGTGGGTCAAAATACGCAGCACAGCCCTAGAGGAATTCGTTAAAGGGTCTAGTTTTTTTAAACAGGGTCATTTGTGGGGGTTCTCCAAAGTGCTCAAGGGCTCCACAAGTGAGCAATGGGACCTAAAACACTTTCATGCAAAATAACTGTTCACAAAGCCACCGGCTGCTCCTTTCGGTTTGGGCCCCATTGTGCATACGGACACAAGATTAGGGCCACAATGGGTATATCTCTGAACACGGGACATACGGGGGGTCTCCATTTTGGGGTGCCAATCCTCATCTTCATGTGCAATATAGAAAAAAATCCCATCATTAAAATTAAAATGACATATTTGCAAAAATATGAAATTTAATTTCTTCCCCTCCAAATTGCATTAATTCTTGACAAAACCTGTGGGGTAAAAATCCTCCTGACCCCCTCAGTGAATACATTAAGGGGTGTAGTTTATAAAATGGGGTCATTTGTGGGGGGGATCTATCATTTGGACACCCATGAGACTTTGCAATCTTGGCTTGGTGCAGGAAAAAAAAGTGTTCCTCAAAATGTTAAAAATCAATGTAAAATTTGTACGTCTCCTAAATTGTTAAAAAAAAACCTGAAGTTTTTCTAATGTGCGTCCAGAATAAAGTAAACAGATGGAAATATATATCTTATCAAAGATTTGTACAGTAACATGGCCTAAATGTTAGGAGGCTCGTATATATTAGGGAGTCCCCTAATACTCAGGCCGCGTTTACATGAGCGACAAAGTCACACTGCGACAAATCACGTGTTTGTTCGGCCTATGCTTTCCAATGGGGCAATTCACATGTTTTGGAGGGTGCGACATCCCGATATGCCCGCGACTCGTGAGGTTTCGTGGCCCATGTTACCCTATGGAGCCTTCCTCTCTGTTGCATCGCATGAAAGCTTGTTCACTATGTTAGTATGCACAAATGGGACCCAAAATGTAAACAGTACTATGTGGCTTTCTGAACAGACTGTTATGATCGTGTGGGCAGATTTAGCAGACTGCCAACACCATCGTGACCAAAGATGCACACAGGAAATTCACATGGAATCCATGCCACTGACCCTGTGCTAAAAGGGGGGGGGGGGGGGTCGACAGTGGCCCAACCTAAGCGTAGACATCGCCCAAATAAGAGGGCGGCCCAGCGGTCTTCGGATCTGGGCCATAGCTGATCCTAGGAGCCACAGAACAGGACACACGCATGGCATATAACAGAGACGGAACAGAATACACAGAGATAGAAAACACTGCATACAGAAGCCAAAAATGCAACCACCACTAACAGATAGGCTGATTATAAAGAACAGGTATTACTTGACATTTTAGACAAAACGTGAAGCTAGCGGGCGAACTTCTAAGCTCCTGGTTATACCGCTATTCCCTACACTAACCATGAGTCCAGGAGACCCGGACAACATTCACACAGGAGATGAGGTAACACTAAACTGACAGAACGTAAACGTACAAACGGGCATGAAACTGCAAGACACAGATCACACAGAAAGCTTGCATCTGGGACAGGACAGAGCAGGGGGCACACTGCCAACTGCAAGTGGAGCAGGACATAGCATGGGGCACACCGCCAACTATCAAATATAGTGCCATCTCAATAATATAGGGGAATAGACAGTCAGCTACACAAGGTGAGATAGGAGACTGTGTCAAGTTACATTAACTGACACACAGAGCAGACAAGACGTACAGAGGCCACAGCTGTAAAGGGAATGCATATAACGGAGACAAGGACTACAGGTGTCCAAACCGTCTTCGGGAAGCTGAGAGACACATAACCACTTACAAGTTCTGCGTGGGAAAAAGGCAGATACCTCAAGACAAGGATTCATAACTGCTCAGACTGAAACCCAGACACAGACTGCCAAGAGCTGGCTTTATATGTATGCACAGAGCCAGGAGATTGGCTTGCAGGAAGTACCACACCCAGGCAGCTCAATCAATTAACCCTCTCAGGGCTGTGCTGCTAGTAAACTGAAGCTTTGAGCAACATATACCAGCAGCAGACGTAACAGACATTTTGCTTGAAGGCCTTTAAAGCCCCATAGCACAGTTGTAGAGCTGTTGAGCAGCCACAAAATTTTAACAATACACCCCTTAATTAGTTTACCTAGGGGGATACTGCCCACTTGGCCTGTAGCAGCAGCCACAATGCATACTTGAGTATAGCCGATCCAAGTGTTAGCCGAGGTACCTAATATTACCCCTTGGCTTATACTCAAGTCAATAATTGACCCCAGGTTTTTGGGGTAAAAGTTGGTACCTTGGCTTATACTCAGGTCGGCTTAGACTGAAGTATATCTGATTACATGCAAAAACCTAATGAAATAAGAGCAATCGTTGCATGCAAAGCATTAACAGCGGGAATCGGTTGTCTCACCCATCCCCGCTGTGACTGCCGGAGGCCAACTGTCATTAGCAACAGTCTTCAGCAGTAGATGGGCTCAGATCTGTAGGATGTAGATGCAAGTCCATTCCAGAAAGCTGCTTCCTAACATATACATACATTCACGTGCTGCGGTGGCAAGGGGTTAAAAGGGTTCCCTGGGACTCCAGTACTGATGATCTATGCGCAGTGAAGTGTTGATCTGCCTCTCAGAATCCCTGCCAATCAGCTGATGACGAGTGCGCACCGCTGCCACTTCAGTCTATGCCAGACGAAGCACCGTACATTTCCGGCTGTACACGCCTGCATAGGATTGAATTTCAATACGCAATCCTATGCAGAAGGCCGTGGTTTGTCTACGCGAAATCACGCGCAGAAAACAAACCGCGCCATGCTCTAATTCTGCTGGCACATGAGTCAGAGCTGCGGGAGCGGGCGAGTTCCGCACTGCTCTCTGCAGGCGCTCAGGTCGGGTCCCGTTGCGAGCAGCTGGATGCGACACGGCCGTCTGCAGGCGGCCTTAGGCCTCATGTCCACTGGAAAAATACAATCCGCGTAGAATCAGCTTTCTATTGTATAATTTTTGCATGCAGATATCTGCACACATTGCTATCAATGTGATAGCAATGTGGCCGATCCGCGGTAAAATGGAGCATGCTGGGTTTTTTTCTCCCACGCGTGAAAAACGCAATTCTATTAAAATTCCATCCGCGGGTGCAAAAATCAGTTTAATGGACCACGGATGGCCAATGATTCCCTAGGGGCAAATCCGCTGCGGAAACCGCAATTCCATTTTGCTAGTGGACATGAGGCCTTAAGGCTCCTTCCCACAGACGGATCTATTCAACCTAGTAGCTCAATGCTTACGGTGCGGAATTTCACAGCGGAATTCCGCACCGTAAAATCACCCGTCCTCACCCACGGCATGCTCTATTTGCCGCGGGTGTACGCGCGGACGGCTTCCATTGCAGTCTGTGGAAGCCGTCCATTCACGCTATCTTCCGCTGTAGCACAGCGGAAGATAGTGTGAAACCGCCTCTACGCCTACCGCGTCACATGCCGCTGCGGTGCGTCACGCGCTCGATTGCCCATGCGCGCTGAGGCGTCATGCGGGACTCCGAAACTGGAGGTAAGTATTGGGGTCTCTTGGGGCCGCCGTGACAGGCTCCGCCCTGGAATTCCATGGCGGAGCCCGTCACAGCCATGTGCAGCCGGCTTTACAGCGTGGGTAATCAGGAGTTAAAAACATAAATAAGGTAAAACAAAAAAACAAATTCAAATCACGTTTTATTATTTATTAAAAATGTGGATTTTACACCAAGTGTCATTCCCAGATAAAACAAAGGCCGCTGTGTTTGGGTATGTTTTCTGTTTACTCAATCGGTGTAAAATATTGCGCAGTTTTTCAGGATCCTCCGTCATAATTCTTTGAAAGAAAAAGCTTATAAAAAAAAAAAAAGGTGAGTCACAGGCAAAAAGCAGTCCATAAAACGAAGGGTTTCAAGATTGCTGAACGTCGAGGGTCTCTTCACTGTCGGACAGCCTTCCCATTCTCAAGGACGTCAGATCTGCAGGAAATGATCTTTTTGCCCTATTTTTCTCTAGGGTGGTTTCAAACCGGCGGGTAAAATCGCGCCATTTTTAACTGATGCGTTGGTTATTGAAAAAAAAAAAAGCAGATTTCGCAGCCAATGATTCCCGACGGTTCCCTTCTAGAGATGAGCGAACGTACTCGTTTCGAGTACTTACGCACCCGAGTACCGCCATTTTCGAGTACTTCAGTACTCGCGCGCAAAGATTCGGGGGGTGCCGGGGGGCGGGGAGAGGCGTGGCGGTGCGGGGGGTAGCAGCGGGGAACAGGGGGGAGCCCTCTCTCCCTCTCCCCCCCACTCCCCACTGCTACCCCCCGTGCCGCCACGGCGCCCCCCGAATCTTTGCGCGCGAGTACTGATGTACTCGAAAATGGCGGTACTCGGGTGCGTAAGTACTCGAAACGAGTACGTTCGCTCATCTCTATTCCCTTCCCTTCAGCAAGGTTTTCACTGATGTGATGTTGAGAGAGAAAATCGCAGCCTGCTGTGTCCTTCTGCGCAGTGCGTTTTTTTAAAATCTCCCATGTAATCCTATGGAGGCTGCGTTTTATCGCATCACAAGGCGACAAATATGCGCTGCAATGTTAACATTGGAAAGTCCTACCGACTTGCGCGTTAAACAAAAACATGTGGTTTTTAATGTGCGCGGCAGCGATGCGATTTAATCCTCTAAAAAAAAAAAGCATCGCTGGTGATGGTCACGGCCGTATATTGGGACAAAACTAAGCCTAAGCTTTCTGTGGTTTCGTTTTCACCAGCAGTATTCTCTCCCGTTAATACTTGACCGAGAAAATATAGGACCTCCCCTATGAATACTATGTGCGTGAAAGATCAGGCGGCCGCCATATTCCCACCATTTATTTTGTTTCTTACAGTTGCTCCTACAGCGGTGTGTGTGTGTTTGTATATGTATGTGTGTATGTATGTGTATATATTTTACACACATAGGCCTCCTTCCCACGAACGGATTTCCGCCGCGTAATTCGCGGCGAAAATCCGCTGCGTTGCCCGCAGCTATTAGGTTCTATTGAGAAGGAATTATAATTATATATGTATAGCTGGTATAAGTTATATCAGCTGTATATATATAATTATATAGAGGGAATACACAGGTTACACCAGCCTTGGCCAGACATGCCACTATATACAGGGGGATACACAAACACACACATATATATATATATATATATATATATATATATATATATATATATATATATATATATGACACACACATACATATACACACACACATATATATATATATATATATATATATACACACACACACACAAGGCTCTCACCCTGCAGCTGCTCCTCCTCAGCGATGCTCTCCTTGCTGCAGAGATCATGTTCTCTGCACTCCCCTTCCCTCCTCCGCGGCCGTTGTCAGTCTGCTATCGGCACTCCTCTATTACTGTCTGCATTAGACAGAACAAGCCGAGAGCAGACTGCCTACTGACAGCAGCACGGAGGAGTGAGGGAACTTACTGCATAGGCGGCAGGCCGGATTCGGCCCGCGGGCATTGTTTGACACCTGTGCTCTAGATCATACAAACTTCTAGGCTGTGGGAGTTGCCGTCCTAAATGCGCAGACCGGTGCCAGCGGCCGGCGAGTGACGTTTCTGTGCGGGGCTCTGCGATCCCCTCACAGAAATAGAGCATGCCGCGGTTTGTTTTCCACGTGTGATTTCGCGCGGACAAACCGCGGCCGTCTGCCTAGGATTGCGTTTTCTAACGCAATCCTATGGCAGCTTCCATGGGTGGAAATTCTGCGGGAAATCCGGCAGCGGAATTTCCGCCCGTGTGCACGGGGCCTAAGGCTGCTCTAAGACGTGCATTCAGAAAACACAGCTTAAAATCGTGGGTTTTTTACCTCAATTTTTAGCAGCACTTTTGAACGCATGGTAAAGCGGTTTTAATGCACCCCACAATTGTGATGGGTGGGGAGGTGCGTTAGAAAACGCAAATACAGGACAGATAGCGCTTAAAAATCACCGCTTCCGAGCTCACGTCTGAGTAATCGCATTCAAATCAATGGAAGCAGTATACCGCAATAAAAAGCACCAAGGGGCTAGATCATGTTTGTAAATTAGCACGGTTTAGGTATAGGTACGGGTACAGATGGAGGGGGGCCCAGCTGAACTTTTGCACTCGGGCCCCTTAGGCTTTAGGTACGCCCCTGCTAATGAGCAACCAGTTTTTCAGTCTTTATTTTTGTGCATTCCTGGGATCAGAACTTTTTTTTTTTGCCTACTCATTAGGGTAAATAACCATTTAAGTCAGGTTAAGGCTTGTGATAAATCACTTGGATTTGAAGCAATGCTGCATCCAATAGATGGCGCTATAGAGGTATTTTCTCATCCTTATTTGCATAGATATCCCAGAGGAGCTAGCATCACCTTATAAGTGTTCTTACTCATTTTTTAGGTTTTCAAATGCCTCTTCTGTGTGCAGTGCTTGGGTAGTGACTATACCATTCCCTGACCCATTTACCCCTTAGGTGTCTCCACATACTTTTTGGGTGCTCTCCTTAAGGAGACACAACACCGCTTCTGACCCACATAGGAATGTGAACCACAGGCCAACAAGGGCTGAGGATGGGTGCATTGTCCAGTATCGCATGTGTAGTCTAACAGAGCTTCATGAGTGTGGACAAGCTGGTGATGTCACCAGCTGCTTCCTTTGGGTAAGTGAGAGTTTTGGCCCATGTGAAAGGGGAATTACTGTATGCTAAACTGTTCACTTCATTTTCATTACCTTCTATGACATTTATGGAAATGACACGGCACAGATTATTGTTAGGGGTTCCATCACACAAGGGGGAGACAGCGGCCTACCAAAATCTACTGGGTCATATGACGCGGCTGGCGGTGGGCGGGGAAGCGGTTTTTACTCTATCTTCCGCTGTGCTACAGCGGAAGATAGCGTGACGGACGGCTTCCATTGACTAGAATGGAGGCCGGCCACGCTTACACCCACGGCAAATAAAGCATACCGCGGGTGAGGTCGGGTGATTTCACGGTGCGGAAATCCGCAATGGAATGCCGCACCATGAGCATTGAGCTATTAGGTTCAATAGAACCTAATAGCTGCGGGCAATGCAGCGGACTTACGCAGCGTATTACGCATCGGAAATCCCTCCGTGGGAAGGAGCCCTAACTTTAGCCAGCAGAAGCATGTCTCCCTGCTGTCCTGTCACACAGCCGCCATTATCAGCCCTGAGGGTAATAGGTGGGCACAGCACTGTTGCACCAGCTCCCTGTATAGTCTGTCACTGAGCAGCACACCCCCAGCTACATGTCTCCCCTGTCCTGTCACACAGACGCCATTATCAGCCCTGGGGGTAATAGGTGGGCACTGCACTGCTGGTCCATGTATAGTCTGTCACTAAGCAGCACACCCCCAGCTACATGTTTCCCCGCTGTCCTGTCACACAGCCACCATTATCAGTCCTGGGGGTAATAGGTGGGCACCACACTGCTGGCCCATGTATAGTCTGTCAATCAGCAGCACACCCCCAGCTACATGTCTCCCCACTGTCTTGTCATAATTTCCTCCATTTGATATTGTATTTAGCTGGCGACGCTTAGCGATGACGCGGGTACCCACTGCCCGTACACAATGTAGTAACGTATGGGCTGTGGGTATATCCGTGACCATGAAGCACAATGGCCTCTATGTTGTGGATATCTGTGGTAAAATAGAACATGCTGCGTTCTGTTTCCTACGAGTGGATTACTTAATTCCGACCTGCTAATGTGAGCGGAAGTGTGTAATCCAATGCATTTGATTGATCCGTGTATTAGCACGGATCAAATGCGTGCGAATCCGCAATTTTTTATTAGGTCGTGTGAGACCGGCGTAAGGTAGATTGCTACCTTTTTATCACATGACCGGGGACCGCTGAACAAGGCTGCCGGTCACTGCTCCAGGCTCTCGGTTACCTTTAGTAGTCGGGAGCAGGAAGATTTTAAGTTTCCTGGACCCTCCCCGGCTCCTACGCATGTTTCCGGTATTTTGCAGGCAGATGTATGCGCAGAAGACGGCGAAGGTCCGAGGAGCAGGGTTGTGTCTGTGTTCAAATGCGGAGGCCTCAGGTAAGACGTTTCATCTGCTCTCACCAATCGCAACGGAGAGGGGAGATTAAACTTCAACTTTTACGTGATCACCATTATCATTTGGATAATGGTTGATCATGTGATGAAGGATAAAGATCCCGTCGGGGACATTGCCGGAGGCTTTAGGGAAATATTTTCATCTCCCCCTCACTGATTGGAGCCATGACGGGAGATGAAACATTAAACTTTTTTATTTTTACACGTAACCAGGGACCGCGGCCCATCGTGAAATCTCCAGGCTTTCAGCTACGTTTGCTAGCCAGCAACAGGGAGATTTTAAATTACCCCAGCAATCTGGGGTAAGGTCCGCGGATAAATCCGGGGGCTTTAGGTATGTAATTTCATCTCCACTCACGGATATGAGGAAAGATGAAATTTTTAATTTTTTAACTGTTTACTTGGATAACGGCAATAGCGTGACTGGGGGTCACTGCGGCAGCTTTCAACAAGGAGCTGTCATGTCCACAGCCCCCAGGGCTTTAATCCTCAGAGTGAGCATGTTTTTATGGCTGTGGGGATTAAAAACACTATAGGGCGGTCAATAAGGGGTTAAGGAGAAAACAGACGTTGTCACTAAGGCCTCTTTCACACAGAATGTTTTTTACAGCATTTAGCGTGGTTTGTGAAAAGCCGCAAAAAAACCCACTGATTGATCACAATGGAGCTTCTCAGGGAGCGTTCGAACACTACAATTTTCTAACGCTATCTGCTCTAGTTTAGTTTGTTTCAGCCCTTTTTAATGCCCCATATCACCCATTGTAATGATGGAGTGCGTTACACAACGCTGTTGAACACATTTAAAAATGGCGTTCGAAAACGCTTTAAAATGCAGCATTTTAACAGACGCCTGTGTGAAAGCAACCTTAGGGCTCATGTCCACGGGCGTATACGTAATACACTGTGGGTCTCCCGCGGTGTTTTATAAATTACAACCAATACTCTCTGCCGGCAGAGGTCGTGTATGTGGCAAGTATAGCACTGCGCATGCCCACTAATCTCACATCACGGACATGCGCAGTGTGATTTTTTTTTTTTTTTAAATTCCCGCTCTGTTCAGAGCAGGAATGTGTATCGAAACACTGCCCTCTCGCAATGTGTGCGTATGGACAGCGTATCATACGCAATCCATAAAAGGGCTGCATATCATGTGCAGAGAAATAGAGCATGTCCACTGACTTTCATTGCCTCCATTCACTGCGTGTCATGCAACGCACACTTGATACTCCATAAAAACACGGTCGTGGACATGAGCCCTGAGGCCAATTCACACGGGCGAGCGTGATGTGGGGCCGTGAATCCCGCCTCCATATCGTGCTGCTTACCATGTGATTTCCCCAGGGATGCGAGAGTTTTCATTGGAAAACAGCCTCGCATCCCTTCAGGGTCACAATTATCGCTGGGGAGTCACTATTACTGCCGCAGAGGTTTAGCCATTGCTTTCAATGAAGCCAGCGATGCTGCAGCCGACCCCATTAACCTCTTAGTGACCAAGCCTGTTTGCGCCTTAAAGGGGTTGTCTCGCGAAAGCAAGTGGGGTTATACACTTCTGTATGGCCATATTAATGCACTTTGTAATATACATCGTGCATTAAATATGAGCCATACAGAAGTTATTCACTTACCTGCTCCGTTGCTGGCGTCCCCGTCTCCATGGCTCCGTCTAATTTCGCTGGCTTCTTGCTTTTTTAGACGCGCTTGCGCTGTGCGGTCTTCTGCCTGGTGAATGGGGCCGCTCGTGCCGGAGAGCTGCTCACCGCGTCGTCATCGTAGCTCTGCCCCGTCACGTGTGCCGATTCCAGCCAATCAGGAGGCTGGAATCGGCAATGGAACGCAAGGAAGGAGAAGAAAATCCACGGTGCACCGTGGGAGAAGACCAGCGGCGCCATCTTTAAAAGAAGAATAGAAGAAGCTGCAGAATGCTGATGCAGGTAAGTGCAATGTGCTTTTTAAAAACTAACCTATGCTTTCTTTTTAACAGACTTTAAATGCACACAAAAGTAGAGCATGCAGCGGTTTTTTCGCATTTGGGCAAAAAAAGGAAACGAAAACCAATCCGTTGAAATCAATGGGTTTTATTCTCTGCATATTGTGCTCAGAAAGTTTGCGCATGCTAACACACGCGTGTAAATGTCCATGTGAAGGAACTCTTAAGCCTGGCTTCAGATGGGTGTGTTTGTGTGCGCATTTATGCAACGAATAGAGCCCTAACGAACGGGTTCGTTCACAAGTGCGCATCTTTACATTTCATGCAAAAAAAAAAATATGCAGCATACTCTATTTTGCGGCACTTTTGCACACCAAAAGTCCCCATAGAAGTCAATGGGGATGCACAAATATACATGTGATATGCCAGGAGGTGCGTGATACGCTGCGTAATTGCGCAGGAAAGGAACACATCCAGAACTCGTTAGACTAATTCCATACATATTTTTAGGTGACTTGGACATTTTCGTTCCTAAGATCTGAGTTCGACCAACAGACCGGCCTAATGTCACACGATGTCAATAGTAAGTAGCTTTTGCCTCTTAATACTAGTAAGTAGCTTGTGTTCTCCCGCAGGGTTTTGAACGATAATTGTCCCATGTAAAAACATGCAGAAACTGAACGACTGGATCAGAATCGTCCAGTTGTTCACTTTTAAGCAGCTTAAAATCCAAACACATTTCTCGGTGTAAGCAGCAGCCGTCCAGTACTGAACGTCTGCTGCTTACAGTGAATGGAGGTGAGCAGAACTCTCCTCCAGCTGCCCCGCCTCCCTGCTGGCTGCGCTGTCAGCGATCCAGCAATGCTCGCTCCTGTGCAGAGCGAGCACCACAGGGATGAATGTCGGGCATTGTTTGCCTGACACTCGTTTTGTGTAAAAGGACCCTTGGACCTCCCTCACACAGGTGTTTTTGTACAGTTTTTAGTGCTGCGCTAAACGCTGTACAACGCACCCATACATTTCAATGGGGCTGCTCACACAAGGCTAAAAACGCTGTGTCTTCAACGCTGCGCTTTAACAGCGTTGCATGTTCTATTTTGGGACGTTTTCAGCCCTGTGTCACCCATTGAAATGAATGGGCAGCGGCCCGGGCTTCCCCTGCACTGACAAATGATCTATTGCTGTAAGCGAGGTTTGAGAACTCTCCTCCAGCAATAGATTGCTGTGATTGGACATCGAGCCAGCGTCGAGAAGCAATCACAGCCATTCATGGCTGTCCCAGGCAATCACAGCAGTCTATTGCTGGAGGCGAGTTCTCAAACCTTGTTTACAGCAATAGATCATTTGTCAGTGCAGGGGAAGCCCGGAGTAGTGGCAGAGATCGGTGGCCGGGACCCGGACGGCACATGCTTTTTTTTTTTCCAGCATCCTTGGCTGCTTTTTCAGCTGTGTGAGGGAAGCCTTAGACTGGTGTATAAAATGCTGGTTTAAGTAAATATCCTACAAAATGTTTAAAATTTGGAGACACGCTTTATTGTATACATATTTTTGATCAATTCAAAAAATGAAATACAATCCTATATAGATTTGGTTACATACTGTGCCATGTAATCCCGAACATTGTTTGCATATAAAAAATAATCCTTCTCCTCCTCCTCAGAGGGAACATAAACAGGCAGAAACTAAAAGGGAAAGATAAGGTCCAGTTAAAGGGAACATATCAGCACCCACATTATGGGGCTCAAAGCTGAGGGAGGAACTTGTAGAGGGGGGGGGGGGGTGCTTTTTATACTCTCCAGGTCCCTCATTCCAGCGCTGTAACCCTGAGAAATCGGAGAAGCAGACAGCACGACTCTGCAGACGGCTCTGTAAGCATGCGCTCTCGTATAGAGTTTAATGAGAGAGCACATGCGCATTATCTTCTAAAAAGGGTCACGCTGCGCGTGTTCTGATTTCTCGGAGACACAGTGCTGGAAAAGAGGAACCTGGTGAGTATAAAGAGCAGCTCCCTGTTACCCCCAATTCCTTACCTTTCAGCCCCATAGCATAGTTTACTTTAATAAACAGGAATGATTCTACTACAGATCTCAGCTAAAACGTTTTGGGAACATTATATTTCATATAGTATTCCTTACCTCTACTTCTACATTGGTACAGACTTGACACACGGTCATGAGTAAAAGTTTTGCCCCGAGAATTGTAAGTAGAAGAAAAGCTGAATAAATAAATAAGTAAATAAATATAATAAGGGATCTTCCCATAGGATTATCATGTCCGTATGGGATACCTACTCCACTTAGCCAGAGGGGAGAGATGCCATCAAGCAATAGCTCTCGCTCAGGTAGACATTGGCCTTCTATGTAATACATGGCATTCATGTACTGGTCAGTAACACTAATACAGCTCTGTACTCCCAGAATACTGTAAACGTACAGGCCTATTGAACATTGAAGCTTCTAAGACTATGGCCAAAGACAAAAACTTGCTTGGTAGATCTCAGGGTAGGGCTTATATTTCAAGCCCCATTGAAAAATAATGGTAGAGCTTATTTTGTAGGTAGTTCTTATTTTTGGGGAAACAGGGTAGTTACTCCCATTCTCCACACCCTTTTTAGAGGACAGGATGTGTTAATGTAGAATATCCTAGCACCCCCGAAGGAAACAGACAGGCCTGGACAAGCTGATTTCTCCTGCGGAAACAAAGGCAAACCCCCATAGATTAAGGGCTCACTCAGACGGGAGTATGTGTCCCACGTATTTTTCATATGCACATTTACTACGCCTGTTAAATCCCCAAAAACTAGATAAGGTGCATATTCCGCACCAAAATAGGACACGTTGCAATTTTTTTTCCACAGACGTGAATAAAAAACGCTGGTGTGAGAAGCCCTAGACAAATCAGTGGGCTTTTAGCACTGCTTACTACGCATGTATTTTTCACATTGGGAGACATATGTCCATGTGAATTAGCCCTAAGGGTGTGTGTTCAGAGAAGAGTGCGCACAAGATACAAGCAGACCATGAGCATCTAGAATAGGGTTTTCCAACATTCCTTGGCCAAGTATTCCCTTCTCAAATAAATTACTTAAAAATTCAGCAAAGGTTATCATGGCACTATGTGTTGTACCTACCTTCATCACAATACCAGGACAGACTAAGTACTCCCTAGAGGCAATGACTGTACTCCTAGTCACTCTCCTGCCACACTAGTATTATAAATGGCACATGGTGGGGAAAGCCCTGTTAGGGCCCTAGAAGCTTCAAGGTACATCTCTAGCCCATGAGATACATATATGACTGGCTCAGAGCCAACCATCCGATGGTTTAACCCCTTAACGACCAGCCCATAGTGTTTTTACGTCCGATTAAATTGATACAACTGCCAAAATAATGAAAATTGAAATTTTTCCTACTGCTTAGATTTATTCAAAAATTGTGCGGTAAAAATACGCAGTACACCACTAGATGAATTCGTTAAGGGGTCTAGTTTTCAAAATGGGGTCATTTGTAGGGGTTCTCTGTCGTTTTGGCCGCTCAAGGGCTCTACAAGTGTGCTATGGGGCCGAAATCCCCTTCATGCTAAATTTCAGTTCTGAAAGCCACCGACTACTCCTTACATTTTGGGCCCCTTTGTGCATCCAGACATAAGATTAGGGCCACAATGGGTATGTCTCTGAACACTGGACAAACAGGGGTATCTATTTTGGGGTGCAAATCTTAATTCATGTGTGTGCTGTACAAAAATGCTGTTTTTAAAATGACAAAATTGCCAAAAAACGAAAATCACAATTTTTTCCCCTTTGCTTTGCTTGAATTCATTTAAAAGCTGTGGGGTCAAAATGTGCAGTACACCCCTAGATAAATTTGTTCTGGGGTCTAGTTTTCAAAATGGGGTCACTTGTGGGCGTTCTCTATGTAATGTGCAGGGGGGGGGGGGGGGGAGGATGGAAGAGCCAGGAGAAGGAACTGAGCTCTCGTCCCCCTCTCCGCCCCTCTGCACTATTTGCAATGGGAAGAGGCAGGGCGGGGCTAAGTTCTGAGAATTAGCCCCGCCCCTGTCCCACCTCTCCCCATTGCAAATAGTGCAGAGGGGCGGAGAGGAGGCAGAGAGGGGGGGCGGGAGCTCAGTTCCTGCTCCTGGCTCTTCCATCCCCCCCCCCTGCACACGAGGACAACGTATATCTGTGCATGGGGGAAGGGGGGAGAAAAAAACCCCCGCAGCTTTAGGCCTCTTTCATACAAGCGTTGCATTCACCCGCACCCGGCTTAGGTAGTTAACCATGTGCTGCCTGCTTGCTGGAGAAGAACCCCTCTGTCTGCTGGGAGTCCCCCAAACTATTGCAGATTTACATGCAATTCACCTAACAACCCTCCATCTGTAACCTGACTGACCAGCAGTGAATGCCCGCAGTTAACTCCTTCATGACTGACCTGGTTTAAGCACTAATGAGCAACCAGTTTTTCAGTCTTTATTTTTGTGCATTCCTGGGATCAGAACTATAAGGGGACTAAAGTACATTCGTGTGAAGGAGCCCTCGGCGCAATTTTATGCATATGAGAGCGAATTTGCTTACCCCCTTAGACTCTAATGGAATATCGGGAGCGCAAATGCACGTAAAAATCATTGCGGTTTCTGCGACCGCTTTTCTGCTTAATTTAGCACGCCGTGTGAAAGAGGCCCTAGGGCTTCGGTAGACGAATGTACACGCCAAGACTATTGTCGCAGTGGAGCGTATTTGTGCATAAACAAGGTTTACAGTAATCGGGTTGCGCTTGAAATGCCAGTTCACACGCGCGTTCACCCCTTTCCGTGGCATACAGTGGCGATGGTCATCTTCTCCCTGCGACGGCCGCCGGGTCACAACCCTTTCCTGTCATTTTTGTATGTAAAACGCAGAAAGATGAGGTGAGAAACACCCTTAGGGTCAGGGGCGTACCTAAAGGCTCAAGGGCCCGGGTGCAAAAGTTCAGCTCAGGGCCCCCCCTTACCTTTCTCACCGCGTACCCATACCTAAATCATGCTGCATACAGCTGCAAAATGAATTTCCATACATGAATTAGCCCTATTAACGCGTTTCCTGCACTAGATGAAAATCACACACACACACCGCTTTTTATTGCGGTATACTGCTTCCATTGATTTGAATGCGATTACTCAGACGTGAGCTCGGAAGCGGTGATTTTTAAGCGCTATCTGTCCTGTATTTGCGTTTTCTAACGCACCTCCCCACCCATCACAATTGTGGGGTGCATTAAAACCGCTTTACCATGCGTTCAAAAGTGCTGCTCAAAATTGAGGTAAAAAACCCACGATTTTAAGCTGTGTTTTCTGAATGCACGTCTTAGTGCAGAGGGGCGGAGAGGAGGCAGAGAGGGGGGGCGGAAATTCCACTGCCGGATTTCCTGCAGAATTTCCACCCATGGAAGCTGCCATAGGATTGCGTTAGAAAACGCAATCCTAGGCAGACGGCCGCGGTTTGTCCGCGCGAAATCACACGTGGAAAACAAACCGCGGCATGCTCTATTTCTGTGCGGGGTTCGCAGAGCCCCGCACAGAAACGTCACTCGCCGGCCGCTGGCACCGGTCTGCGCATTTAGGACGGCAACTCCCACAGCCTAGAAGTTTGTATGATCTAGAGGCTCAGTCACAGCAAATGTGGACACATAATACCATATGGAACCTGTATGCCTCAATTGCCCCCCATATCACATCTTGTATCCAAGCTAGAGGCGGTACAACAAAGTACTAGAGCCTCCATACTCGCCTGTATCACATCTTGTATCCAAGCTAGAGGTGGGACAACAGGGTACTAGAGCCTCCATGTTCGCCTGTATCACATCATCTTTTTTTATGATCGCAGGGAGAGAAAACGCATCAATTCTGCCATAGAATTTTGATTTTCTTTTTATAGCGTTAATCATGCAGCATAAATGATACACTACATTTTTTTCTGCGGGATGGTACGGTTACAATGATACCAAAATTCTTATATTTTTTTTAGGTTTTTCCACAATAAAAAGCCTTTTTTTGGAAATTATTATTTTTTTCTTAACTCACTGCATTCCAAGTCCTATAACTTTTTTATTTTCCCATGGACGGAGCTCTCTGAGGGCTTATTTTTTGCGGGACGAGCTGTAGTTTTTATTTGTACCATTTTGGTGTACATACGCTTTTTTAATCACTTTTATTGCGTTTTTTTGTGAGGCAAAATGCTAAAATACTTACTATAGCAATCTTAGGCGCTGGCAATACAGGACGCCAGTATCTGGCGTCCTGTTGCCATAACAACCAGCCGGGCTCTGCGATATGAATTCCTTTGGGTAAGTGAGATTTTTGGCCCGTGTGAAAGGGGCATTACTGTATGCTAAACTGTTCACTTCATTTTCATTGCCTTCTATGACATTTATGGAAATGGCACGGCACAAATTATTGTTAGGGGTTCCATCACAGGTGCGAAAATCAGCATCCCCACCACACTCCCCTTGTGCAGCTGTACCGCCTCCACACTCCCCGCATGTAACCGCGCCGCCTCCACACTCCCCGCATGTAACCGCGCCGCCTCCACACTCCCCGCATGTAACCGTGCCGCCTCCACACTCCCCGCATGTAAACGCACCGTCAATACACTCCCCAGCATGTAACCACACCGTCACCACACTCCCCGCATGTAACCCCACCATCACCACACCGCCCTTATGTAACCGTACCGCCACCACACTCCCAGCATGTAACCGTACCATCACCACACCTTCCTCATGTAACCATTGCGCCTCCACACTCTCCGCACATAACCGCACCGTCACCACACTCCCCGCACGTAACCACACCGTCACCACAATTCCCTCATGTTACCGTGCCGCCACCACACTCCCTGCACGTAACCGCGCCGCCACCACACTCCCTGCACGTAACCGCGCCGTCACCACTCTCCCCGCACGTAACCGCGCCGTCACCACTCTCCCCGCACGTAACCGCGCCGTCACCACTCTCCCCGCACGTAACCGCGCCGTCACCACTCTCCCCGCACGTAACCGCGCCGTCACCACTCTCCCCGCACGTAACCGCGCCGTCACCACTCTCCCCGCACGTAACCGCGCCGTCACCACGCTCCCCGCACGTAACCGCGCCGTCACCACGCTCCCCGCACGTAACCGCGCCGTCACCACTCTCCCCGCACGTAACCCCGCCGTCACCACACTCCCTGCATGTAACCCCACCGTCACCACACTCTCTGCATGTAACCCCACCGTCTCCACACTCCCTGCATGTAACCGTACCGTCACCACACTCCCTGCATGTAACCCCAGGTCGCCACATTTCCCTCATGAAAACCCACTTCTCTCGCGTAACAATAACACCACCACACTCCCCTTATATAACCGTACCATCACCACACACCTCGTGTAACCCCACATAGGAATGTATATAAGAAAGATGGAGAGACCACACCATTCCCTGACTCACTTACACCCTAGGTGTCTCCACACACTTTTTGGGTGCTCACCTTAAGGAGAAAGGACACCGCTTATAATCCACATCATAGGCCCCTCACAGACTAAGCCAGAAGCCTGCTGCACACCTCCCCACCCATCACAATTGTGGGGTGCATTAAAACTGCTTTACCATGCGTTCAAAAGTGCTGCTCAAAATTGAGGTAAAAAACCCACGATTTTAAGCTGTGTTTTCTGAACGCACGTCTTAGAGCAGCCTTAGGCCCCGTGCACACGGGCGGAAATTCCGCTGCCGGATTTCCTGCAGAATTTCCACCCATGGAAGCTGCCATAGGATTGTGTTAGAAAACGCAATCCTAGGCAGACGGCCGCGGTTTGTCTGCGCGAAATCACACGTGGAAAACAAACCGCGGCATGCTCTATTTCTGTGCGGGGTTCGCAGAGCCCCGCACAGAAACGTCACTCGCCGGCCGCGGGCACCTGTCTGCGCATTTAGGACGGCAACTCCCACAGCCTAGAAGTTTGTATGATCTAGAGGCTCAGTCACAGCAAATGTGGACACATAATACCATATGGAACATGTATGCCTCAATTGCCCCCAATATCACATCTTGTATTCAAGCTAGATGCGGTACAACAAAGTACTAGAGCCTCCATGCTCGCCTGTATCACATCTTGTATCCAAGCTAGAGGTGGGACAACAGGGTACTAGAGCCTCCATGTTCGCCTGTATCACATCTTTTTTTATGATCGCAGGGAGAGAAAACGCATCAATTCTGCCATAGAATTTTGAGGTTTATTTATAGCGTTAATCATGCAGCACATGGTTAACTACCTGAGCCGGGTGCGGGTGGGTGCTGTCTGTCAAGGACCTCTGATGTCACCCAAAAAATGAGTAAGGAGACTTATAAGGTGATGCTAGCTCCTCTGGGATATCTATGCAAATAAGGATGGGAAAATACCTCTCTAGCGCCATCTATTGGATGACAGCATTCCTTCAAATCCAAGTGATTTATAACAAGCCTTAACAATGACTGGGAATATTAAACCAAGCCAGGAAGCCATGCTCAGACAGATTGTTTCATGGTGATTGCCCCTCCTCAGTGTGCAGCAGGCTTCTGGCTTAGTCTGTGAGTGGCCTATCATGTGGATTATAAGCGGTGTCCTATCTCCTTAAGGTGAGTATCCAAAAAGTGTGTGGAGACACCTAGGGGGTAAGTGAGTCAGGGAATAGTGGGGTCTCTCCATCTTTCTTATATACATTCCTATGTGGGGTTACACGAGGTGTGCGGTGATGGTACGGTTATATAAGGGGAGTGTGGTAGTGTTATGCACAGGTCCTTTCCTTAGGGTACTAGTGTATCTTGACGCCACCAGGATTTACTGGAGGAGTCAAGATTGACAGTGGTTGACGCCCCCTGTATCTGATTGGCTGGAACAGCTTGCTCTGCAGCAGGTCCTGTTAGTCCAGTAAGCTGAGGCAGCCGAAATGTTGGGATTCCTTTAGCTCCGTTTATTGCTGATCCGTGCATTGGGACACCTAAAACCCACTCCCCTTGCCCGGCAACAAGAACGGACCCCGCTGCTATGCAAGCCAGCTGAAACACCCTCGTCGTCGGCCCAAAAAAAGAATCCCCGCTTACATTCATGGAGGGCTGCACATATCTTTCTTGTTGGCCCCGCGCAGGAGGCGCGCATTGGTGTAGCTGAACGGGGCTCTCCGGCGGCAGGCAAGAGCAACGCACCCCGCTGTGTGTGACAGCGCTGAGCGGGGTGGCCTTCAGGGAACCCACAGGGCCGTGAAGCACGTTTCCCGGCGGCGGGGCTGAAGGGCCGCAGGTGGATTTGCCGCGGCCTAACACTGGACGGAATTTCCGTGACAAATCCGCCCTGTGTGAACCCAGCTGGTGAGATGCGGTGAACTAGACCGATCTGCACCAAATTCAGCACATGGGTCAATCGGGGGCTTTGGAAGGTTACAGACTGTGTATCGGCTCTCCAGAACCAAGACTCCAAAATAACGGGAGAGACGCGGCCAAACGACTGTTACACTTGCTGCCCATTTATGCAGAAGCTCCAATAACTCGCCAGCAATGTTCTAGAAGTAGATTACTGATTAAATACTTAAAAAAAACTGTCTTTGTTGCCCCTAGCAACCAGGGGGGCTTTCATTGTTGCAAACTGCTCTAGTAAAAGCAAAGTTGCCCTGTAATTGGTTGCTGCGGACAACAGAGTTTTTCTTGTAGCTAGTTCTAATAAATGAGGCCTGCTGTATATCAAACCAATGCTAGGTATTAGTGTACCTTGACGCCACCGGAAGCAAGGGGTTTGACAGGAAGAGGGAGGGGAGCGGAAGAAGACCAGAGACGAGAGACACAAGGAGAAGAAGGAAGATAGGAGCCGAGAAGACGAGCAGCAGAAAGAAAGAAAGCAACAGAAGACAGAAAATTGAGCAAGATCAGCAAAAGATCAGGACAGCGAAAAGAAGGCGAAATTCAGCAAAAGATCAGGACAGCGAAAAGAAGGCAAAATTCGCTTCAAGCGGCGAAAGCAAGCAAGAAGAGGGAGAGTGTGCCAGAGTGGTCCGTGGAAGCAAGAAGACCCAAGACTGAGGATGGAAGATTTGCGGCTACAGATTCAAGAAGCAATCCAGCGGGATGGCGCCGAGTGGCTGGAGGAGTTAATCGCCAGCTGCAGGTTGGGATCGGAGTCGGGGAGGCCACTCGAGCCAGCAGCAAGGGAGCCGGTATCCGGAGAGGAAGCAGCACAAGAGGGGGATGCCGGGCGAGGCCGCCCGAAGCGAAGAAACCCCCCCTTCCCCCCGGCGCGACTCAGCCCGAGTCCCGCTGCAAAGAGAGGCGGTCGTAAGAGCAGTCGCGGCGGCGAGAGGCCGCAAGGAGCAGGACGCGCCATGAGGTTTTTGGCGCCAAATTCAAACCGGGTGTCGGGGAGAGCGCCGGGACCGGTGCCCATCGTGAAATCTCCAGGCTTTCAGCTACGTTTGCTAGCCAGCAACAGGGAGATTTTAAATTACCCCGGCAATCTGGGGTAAGGTCCGCGGATAAATCCGGGGGCTTTAGGTATGTAATTTCATCTCCACTCACGGATATGAGGAAAGATGAAATTTTAAAGTTTTTAACTGTTTATTGGATAACGGCAATAGCGTGACTGGGGGTCACTCGGGCAGCTGACAACAAGGAGCCGTCATGTCCACAGCCCCCAGGGCTGTAATCCTCAGCATGAGCATGTTTTTATGGCTGTGGGGATTAAAAACACTATAGGGCGGTCAATAAGGGGTTAAGGAGCAAACAGACTTTGTCACTAAGGCCTCTTTCACACAGAATGTTTTTTACAGCATTTAGCGTGGTTTGTGAAAAGCCGCAAAAAAACCCACTGATTGATCACAATGGAGCTTCTCAGGGAGCGTTCGAACACTACAATTTTCTAACGCTATCTGCTCTAGTTTAGTTTGTTTCAGCCCTTCTTAATGCCCCATATCACCCATTGTAATGATGGAGTGCGTTACACAATGCTGTTGAACACATTTAAAAATGGCGTTCGAAAACGCTTTAAAATGCAGCATTTTAACAGACGCCTGTGTGAAAGCAACCTTAGGGCTCATGTCCACGGGCGTATACGTAATACACTGTGGGTCTCCCGTGGTGTTTTACAAATTACAACCAATACTCTCTGCCGGCAGAGGTCGTGTATGTGGCAAGTATAGCACTGCGCATGCCCACTAATCTCACATCACGGACATGCGCAGTGTGATTTTTTTTTTTAAATTCCCGCTCTGTTCAGAGCAGGAATGTGTATCGAAACACTGCCCTCTCGCAATGTGTGCGTATGGACAGCGTATCATACGCAACCCATAAAAGGGCTGCATGTCATGTGCAGAGAAATAGAGCATGTCCACTGACTTTCTTTGCCTCCATTCACTGCGTGTCATGCAACGCACCCTTGATACTCCGTAAAAACACGGTCGTGGACATGAGCCCTGAGGCCAATTCACACGGGCGAGCGTGATGTGGGGCCGTGAATCCCGCCTCCATATCGCGCTGCTTACCATGTGATTTCCCCAGGGATGCGAGAGTTTTCATTGGAAAACAGCCTTGCATCCCTTCAGGGTCACAATTATCGCTGGGGGGTCACTATTACTGCCGCAGAGGTTTAGCCATTGCTTTCAATGAAGCCGACGATGCTGCAGCCGACCCCATTAACCTCTTAGTGACCAAGCCTGTTTGCGCCTTAAAGGGGTTGTCTCGCGAAAGCAAGTGGGGTTATACACTTCTGTATGGCCATATTAATGCACTTTGTAATGTACATCGTGCATTAAATATGAGCCATACAGAAGTTATTCACTTACCTGCTCCGTTGCTGGCGTCCCCGTCTCCATGGCTCCGTCTAATTTCGCTGGCTTCTTGCTTTTTTAGACGCGCTTGCGCTGTGTGGTCTTCTGCCTGGTGAATGGGGCCGCTCGTGCCGGAGAGCTGCTCACCGCGTCGCCATCGTAGCTCCGCCCCGTCACGTGTGCCGATTCCAGCCAATCAGGAGGCTGGAATCGGCAATGGAACGCAAGGAAGGAGAAGAAAATCCACGGTGCACCCTGGGAGAAGACCCGCGGTCCACCGTGGGAGAAGACCAGCGGCGCCATCTTTAAAAGAAGAATAGAAGAAGCTGCAGAACGCTGATGCAGGTAAGTGCAATGTGCTTTTTAAAAACTAACCTATACTTTCTTTTTAACAGACTTTAAATGCACACAAAAGTAGAGCATGCAACGGTTTTTTCGCATTTGGGCAAAAAAAGGAAACGAAAACCAATCCGTTGAAATCAATGGGTTTTATTCTCTGCATATTGTGCTCAGAAAGTTTGCGCATGCTAACACACGCGTGTAAATGTCCATGTGAAGGAACTCTTAAGCCTGGCTTCACATGGGTGTGTTTGTGTGCGCATTTATGCAGCGAATAGAGCCCTAACGAACGGGTTCGTTCACAAGTGCGCATCTTTACATTTCACGCAAAAAAAAAATATGCAGCATACTCTATTTTGCGGCACTTTTGCACACCAAAAGTCCCCATAGAAGTCAATGGGGATGCACAAATATACATGTGATATGCCAGGAGGTGCGTGATACGCTGCGTAATTGCGCAGGAAAGGAACACATCCAGAACTCGTTAGACTAATTCCATACATATTTTTAGGTGACTTGGACATTTTTGTTCCTAAGATCTGCGTTCGACCAACAGACCGGCCTAATGTCACACGATGTCAATAGTAAGTAGCTTGTGCCTCTTAATACTAGTAAGTAGCTTGTGTTCTCCCGCGGGGTTTTGAACGATAATTGTCCCATGTAGAAACATGCAGAAACTGAACGACTGGATCAGAATCGTCCAGTTGTTCACTTTTAAGCAGCTTAAAATCCAAACACATTTCTCGGTGTAAGCAGCAGCCGTCCAGTACTGAACGTCTGCTGCTTACAGTGAATGGAGGTGAGCAGGGGGCAGAACTCTCCTCCAGCTGCCCCGCCTCCCTGCTGGCTGCGCTGTCAGCGATCCAGCAATGCTCGCTCCTGTGCAGAGCGAGCACCACAGGGATGAATGTCGGGCAAGCTCTGATTGTCTGAGACAGTCAATGAATGGCTGTGATTGGGCATCGAGCCATTGCCGAGAACCAATCACAGCAGTCTATTGCTGGAGGCGAGTTCTCAAACCTTGCTTACAGCAATAGATCCTTTGTCAGTGCAGGGGAAGCCCAGAGTAGCGGCAGAGATCGGTGGCCGGGACCCGGACGGCACCTGCTTTTTTTTTTTTCCAGCATCCTTGGCTGCTTTTTCAGCTGTGTGAGGGAAGCCTTAGACTAGTGTATAAAATGCTGGTTTAAGTAAATATCCTACAAAATGTTTAAAATTTGGAGACGCGCTTTATTGTATACATATTTTTGATCAATTCAAAAAATGAAATACAATCCTATATAGATTTGGTTACATACCATGCCATGTAATCCCGAACATTGTTTGCATATAAAAATAATCCTTCTCCTCCTCCTCAGAGGGAACATAAACAGGCAGAAACTAAAAGGGAAAGATAAGGTCCAGTTAAAGGGAACATATCAGCACCCACATTATGGGGCTCAAAGCTGAGGGAGGAACTTGTGTGACGGCCGCCGGGTCACAACCCTTTCCTGTCATTTTTGTATGTAAAATGCAGAAAGATGAGGTGAGAAACACCCTTATGAGAACGAACCTCTGGAGATCACAGGGAGCCGTGCGTACATTGCCTTGTCAGGAAGCGCGGAATGAAAGCAGCCGTGCGAGACAATGGCGCGACTGCGCACGTGCGAACCCGGCACACGACTGCGCATGCAGCTATCCTGGAGATAGCTATAGTCTATGGAATATACACGGGCTTTAGCCTTGGCAGTCGTCGTCTTTAAAATCTATGTATAGCTACCTCCCATGCTGTCCATTGGTTTCTACAGTAACATTGCAGCGCCCTCTATTGGTTTTACAGAAACGTGCTGCACCTATGCTCCCTTTAATAAATGATCCCCAAATAGGGGACGTATCAGATGCAACACGCTCAGGCAGCACTCCGGGCGCACCCACAATGCTCTGAGGGAGCTGGAAGACCTTTGCATAGCCCCACCCAACGCTTTCTCAACCGCGCCATATCCGTAATGGCCTGTACAATACACTGAATACACTATCAAACACAGAAAAACTGGAGAAAAAGACAAACCTCTAATAAATGGAGGCAAAATACTAAGTGATCAAAAGTATGGACCCAAAATGGGGCAAAAAGGTCGTCACGTAGAAAGCAAGGCCTCACCTACCTCTGACCGGGGAAGATGCAGAAGTTATGGGATGCTGAATGCAGGGATGGGAAAAGAACTTCCAAAACCAAGCGTTGTGTTTGATATGGAGATAATCTGCCCCCCGCAGGACACAATGTATCCGGGCATTAATGCTGGAATACATCACAGGCATCGAGAGATGGGAAAATAAGAACTACACTTCACCAGGCCTCATATGGCCATGTTCTCAAGGGGCTTCCAAGAAATACATTGACCCCTGAGCCGTGGGGAAGGGGGGGACAAACACAGGGCAGTCAGAATATGACAGTCATGGGACCAGCCCTCCGGAACAGGACCAATGCTCTCTACAGGTGCCAGGAGCAGAAGAATGATGATGTCATCATCCGGCTCCACTACATACATACACGCACGCACGTACATACACGCACGCACGTACATACACACACGCACGTACATACACACACGCAGCTGATGACGAGTGCGCACCGCTGCCACTTCAGTCTATGCCAGACGCAGCACCGTACATTTCCGGCTGTACACGCCTACATAGGATTGCATTTCAATACGCAATCCTATGCAGAAGGCCGTGGTTTGTCTACGCGAAATCACGCGCAGAAAACAAACCGCGCCATGCTCTAATTCTGTGCGGGGTTCGCAGAGCCCAGGACATAAACGTCACTCGCTGGCTGCCGGCTCTGCGCATGCGCCGTCTGCTGGCACAGGAGTCAGAGCTGCGGGAGCGGGCGAGTTCCGCACTGCTCTCTGCAGGCGCTCAGGTCGGGTCCCGTTGCGAGCAGCTGGATGCGACACGGCCGTCTGCAGGCGGCCTTAGGCCTCATGTCCACTAGAAAAATACAATCCGCGTAGAATCAGGCGTCACGCGCTCGATTGCCCATGCGCGCTGAGGCGTCATGCGGGACTCCGAAACCGGAAGTATTGGGGTCTCTTGGGGCCGCCGTGACGGGCTCCGCCCCGGAATTCCATGGCAGAGCCCGTCACAGCCATGTGCAGCCGGCTTTACAGCGTGGGTAATCAGGAGTCTGAAAACATAAATAAGGTAAAACAAAAAAACAAATTCAAATCACGTTTTATTATTTATTAAAAATGTGGATTTTACACCAAGTGTCATTCCCTGATTAACCAAAGGCCGCTGTGTTTGGGTATCTTTTCTGTTTACTCAATCGGTGTAAAATATTGCGCAGTTTTTCAGGATCCTCCGTCATAATTCTTTGAAAGAAAAAGCTTATAAAAAAAAAAAAAAGGTGAGTCACAGGCAAAAAGCAGTCCAATAGCCCTAAACAATATTGTTAAAGGGGTGTTCGAGGCTATCGCTCTTCATGACTGCGAAAGCTTCTTCCCAGGAGCGTGGGCGCAATACACTCGGCGGCACGAAGCGCAATTGTGCCTCGAGGAGAGCGATCCCTTGGCCGGCTTTACCGATACCACGCTACACAGCAGATGAAAGATATGTTTTTTTTTCAGACAGCATTCGCTAGTTGTTACCATGTACGTCAGGCGCAAACAGAGCTGTAAGTCACGGATGAGAATAACGGAGGAAAAGATTCCTGAAAGTCGCCCAAAGAAAATATGGCGGAGCGAGAAAACCAAACTAAAACGACGCAGACAGTTCTCAGCGAGGCACAGGATTTACTGAATGTAAAACTATTCGTCTGCAATACACCCCCCCCATATGAAATAGAGGAAAATGCACAGAAAAGTTGAATATCTATATATCTCTCTATAGGGGCCACAACAGCCATGATTATACAAGAGGCTTCTGTACCGCAATGCCTCATCAGTTACAGTAGTGATCACAGGTAATGGCAAGCAGGGACACCTGTTGTCATGGCAACCAATCGGCCCGCCACGATTACAAGGGCCAGACGACATAACATAGGGAGCACGCTTCCTCGGGGAATCCTCTACTTGCTTACATCTCAACAGAATGTAGGAGTTTAATAGTAGGGATCGCTATCCTTATGTACCCCGCTGTAGCAGTGGGAAGCCCGCTATCGGATGGTGTGAGCTCAGCTTCTGATCCCACGCCATCCACATGATGTACGGCCTATAATGGAGGGAACACCCGTTGGATTTCAGTGCACAACTAAATAAATTCCAGGCCCCATTGCCCACTTGTGCGGAAAAAAAAATTTACTTTCTAAAAATAATCCCCCTCTACAACCCCCCTCCCCCCTGCCATCCCCAATTTTCAGCATTCCCTAAATCTTAGATAAAAGTAATAATGTAAACTGCGTTTTACCCAATCAGGTTGCTGGGAATTACCTATTGAGGCAGAAGTGGGTAAGAAAAAGTTAATATGCATGCCAGACCATGCTGACCAGAAGAGGAGCATCAGCTTTCAGGAGGAGGAGCTAAGTATGTGGGTCTTGGGAGGGGCACTGTGCGATGTCACTACTGCACTGGGGGACCACTGTGGGGTATCACTACTGCACTGGGGGGTGTCACTACTGCACTGGGTGGCCGCTGGGGGGTGTCACTACTGCGCTGGGGGGTGTCACTACTGCACTGGGGGGGCGTCACTACTGCACTGGAGGCCGCTGGGGGGTGTCCCTAATGCACTGGGGGCCACTGGGGGGTGTCACTACTGCACTGGGTGGCCGCTGGGGGGCGTCACTACTGCACTGGGGGGCGTCACTACTGCACTGGGGGGGGCGTCACTACTGCACTGGGGGGGGCGTCACTACTGCTCTGGGGGCCGCTGGGGGGTGTCCCTAATGCACTGGGGGCCGCTGGGGGGTGTCATTACTGCACTGGATGGCCGCTGGGGGGTGTCACTACTGCACTGGGGGGGGCGTCACTACTGCATCGGGGGGGCATCACTACTGCAATAGGGGCCGCTGGGGGGTGTCCCTAATGCACTGGGGGTCGCTGGGGGGTGTCCCTAATGCACTGGGGGCCGCTGGGGGGTGTCACTACTGCAATGGGGGGTGTCACTACTGCACTGGGGGGCTAAGTATGTGGGTCTCGGGAGGGGCACTGTGCGGTGTCACTACTACACTGGGGGGCCACTGTGGGGGAAAAGAAACCATTCATTTGGACGGCTTAATGCACACGAGTTTTTGACACGGATTTTGACATAGTTTTTAGAAGCGGGATTCACCGTGAAAAATTTTACAGTGATTCTGCGGTGTGAACAGACCATAATGCCCATGAACGTATCCCTAAACAGCATTTCATACGCAGCCTATACAAATGTATCGGGCTTACACTGCATACCGGTAGTACATGGGGAAATAGAGCATGCTGCCATCTATTTCTCGTGCGTATCGATATGCAGTGTCTACACACACATGTGTAAGATCAGTGAAAGTCCATTGACTCCATTCAGCATGTATCACACAGCCGTGCAAAACACGTGTAAGACAGTGAAAACAGTTGTGGACATGAGCCCGTAGACCGATAGACCGAGTTCTCTGCATGGCTTATTCTTGTGCAAGAATCGGCCATTATTTTCTGTGGGAGTGTAAAAATAAACACATTGCAATCACATGTTGTGCAGTTTACATGAGTCCATGAGGGTTTTTTAATGCAGGTTGCTATGGGGACCACATGGAAAAAAAGAACCAAGGAAGTGCGAAGCAGAGAAAAACGTACGGGAAAAAAACCCAGCATGTCCTATCTTTGGGTGATCTGAGACTTATACTTCATTGTGCTGTTCCTTTAAGTTACTGACAGACACTCCCTGCATGTAACCGCGCCGCCACCACACTCCCTGCACGTAACCAAGCCGTCACCACTCTCCCCGCACGTAACCCCTCCGTCACCACACTCTCTGCATGTAACCCCACCGTCACCACACTCTCTGCATGTAACCCCACCGTCTCCACACTCCCTGCATGTAACCGTACCGTCACCACATTCCCTGCATGTAACCCCACCGTCGCCACATTTCCCTCATAAAAACCCACTTCTCTCGCGTAACCATAACACCACCACACTCCCCTTATATAACTGTACCATCACCACACACCTCGTGTAACCCCACATAGGAATGTATATAAGAAAGATGGAGAGACCACACCATTCCCTGACTCACTTACACCCTAGGTGTCTCCACACACTTTTTGGGTGCTCACCTTAAGGAGATAGGACACCGCTTATAATCCACATCATAGGCCCCTCACAGACTAAGCCAGAAGCCTGCTGCACACCTCCCCACCCATCACAATTGTGGGGTGCATTAAAACCGCTTTACCATGCGTTCAAAAGTGCTGCTCAAAATTGAGGTAAAAAACCCACGATTTTAAGCTGTGTTTTCTGAACGCACGTCTTAGAGCAGCCTTAGGCCCCGTGCACACGGGCGGAAATTCCGCTGCCGGATTTCCCGCAGAATTTCCACCCATGGAAGCTGCCATAGGATTGCTCTATTTCTGTGCGGGGTTCGCAGAGCCCCGCACAGAAACGTCACTCGCCGGCCGCTGGCACCTGTCTGCGCATTTAGGACGGCAACTCCCAGAGCCTAGAAGTTTGTATGATCTAGAGGCTCAGTCACAGCAAATGTGGACACATAATACCATATGGAACATGTATGCCTATCTCCTTAAAGTGAGTCAGGGAATAGTGGGGTCTCTCCATCTTTCTTATATACATTCCTATGTGGGGTTACACAAGGTGTGTGGTGATGGTACGGTTATATAAGGGGAGTGTGGTAGTGTTATGCACAGGTCCTTTCCTTAGGGTACTAGTGTATCTTGACGCCACCAGGATTTACTGGAGGAGTCAAGATTGACAGTGGTTGACGCCCCCTGTATCTGATTGGCTGGAACAGCTTGCTCTGCAGCAGGTCCTGTTAGTCCAGTAAGCTGAGGCAGCCGAAATGTTGGGATTCCTTTAGCTCCGTTTATTGCTGATCAGTGCATTGGGACACCTAAAACCCACTCCCCTTGCCCGGCAACAAGAACGGACCCCGCTGCTATGCAAGCCAGCTGAAACACCCTCGTCGTCGGCCCAAAAAAAGAATCCCCGCTTACATTCATGGAGGGCTGCACATATCTTTCTTGTTGGCCCCGCGCAGGAGGCGCGCATTGGTGTAGCTGAACGGGGCTCTCCGGCGGCAGGCAAGAGCAACACACAAGGGGGAGACAGCGGCCTACCAAAATCTACTGGGTCATATGACGTGGCTGGCGGTGGGCGGGGAAGCGGTTTTTACTCACTCTGAGGAGTAAAGCCCTGGGGACTGTGGACATGACAGCTCCTGGCGGAAGATGATGATTGGTATTTGTTTCGGGGGTGGGGGGAGAAAATTCCGGAATACTTATTGGGTGTCTCGTCTGAAGTTTTTGCATCTATGGTCGGGGAATGGGAGAGCCCAAATCTTATAGTTCCAGTGTATGTACAACCTTCCACGAGAGCGCGGGGACGTTACTAGTCTAAGTAAACGATGCGCATAAATGCCACAAATGTATTAACCCTTAATCGTACTGACCAGCAGATTGTGTGCCTTTAGGAAAAGCATAGGTGTACCGTCAGGTGTCACAATTGCAAACCGGCCCCTGCGGTGAGGGAACTCAGAGGCCCCCACCATATAAAGAATGTGCATGGAGTGCATTACTCCCTTGCCGCACTGCCTGTTGTGGGAGGGGGTGGAGGGTTGGCCAATGCAGTGTACAGCGCGGAGCTGGTTGATGACATCATCATTCTTCTGCTCCTGGCACCCGTGTGGTCTCCTCACACTACCAGACGCCTGTTTTGGGAGGGGTGGAGGGTCGGCCGACGCGGTGTACGGCGCGGAGTTGGATGATGACATCATCATGCTGCTCCTGGCGCCTGTGTGGTCCCTTCACACTGCCGGACGCCTGTTGTGGGAGGGGTGGAGTGTCGGCCGACGCGGTGTATGTAGTGGAGCCGGATGATGACATCATCATTCTTCTGCTCCTGGCACCTGTAGAGAGCATTGGTCCTGTTCCGGAGGGCTGGTCCCATGACTGTCATATTCTGACTGCCCTGTGTTTGTCCCCCCCTTCCCCACGGCTCAGGGGTCAATGTATTTCTTGGAAGCCCCTTGAGAACATGGCCATATGAGGCCTGGTGAAGTGTAGTTCTTATTTTCCCATCTCTCGATGCCTGTGATGTATTCCAGCATTAATGCCCGGATACATTGTGTCCTGCGGGGGGCAGATTATCTCCATATCAAACACAACGCTTGGTTTTGGAAGTTCTTTTCCCATCCCTGCATTCAGCATCCCATAACTTCTGCATCTTCCCCGGTCAGAGGTAGGTGAGGCCTTGCTTTCTACGTGACGACCTTTTTGCCCCATTTTGGGTCCATACTTTTGATCACTTAGTATTTTGCCTCCATTTATTAGAGGTTTGTCTTTTTCTCCAGTTTTTCTGTGTTTGATAGTGTATTCAGTGTATTGTACAGGCCATTACGGATATGGTGATACCAAATATGGGGGTCTTCACCCCCCCTCCCATATGAAATAGAGGAAAATGCACAGAAAAGTTGAATATCTATATCTCTCTCTATAGGGGCCACAACAGCCATGATTATACAAGAGGCTTCTGTACCGCAATGCCTCATCAGTTACAGTAGTGATCATAGGTAATGGCAAGCAGGGGCACCTGTTGTCATGGCAACCAATCGGCCCGCCACGATTACAAGGGCCAGACGACATAACATAGGGAGCATGCTCCCTCGGGGAATCCTCTACTTGCTGCCATCTCAACAGAATGTAGGAGTTTAATAGTAGGGATCGCTATCCTTATGTACCCTGCTGTAGCAGTGGGAAGCCCGCTATCGGATGGTGTGAGCTCAGCTTCTGATCCCACGCCATCCACATGATGTACGCTTGTGTCCTGTTGTGGCAAGTACCACACAGCCAGGACAGACGTACATCCGGTGGCATTAAGGGTTTAACCCCTTAAGAGATAACTTATGTCCTGGGTGGTTGGTACTTGCTGTAAACTCGTGGGAGCAGAATCTGAGATTGTACTATCCCACAGTGGGAGCTGGCTGGGACTGACAGCAATCTATGCTGATCGTGGCATGTAAAGGGTTCACAGAGGGAGCTGGCTGGGACTGACCGCAATCTATGCTGACCGTGGCATGTAAAGGGTTCACAGTGGGAGCTGGCTGGGGCTCACAGCAATCTATGCTGACCGTGGCATGTAAAGGGTTTATAGAGGGAGCTGGCTGGGACTGACAGCAATCTATGCTGACCGTAGCATGTAAAGGGTTCGCAGAGGGAGCTGGCTGGGACTGACAGCAATCTATGCTGACTGGGCATGTAAAAGGTTTACAGGGGGAGCTGGCTGGGACTGACAGCCATCTATGCTGACCGCGGCATGTGGAGGGAGCACAGAGGGAGCTGGCTGGGACTGACAGCAATCTACGCTGATCGCGACATGTAAAGGGTTTACAGAGGGAGCTGGCTGGGACTGACAGCCATCTTTGCTGACCGCGGCTTGTAAAGGGTTCACAGTGGGAGCTGGCTGGGATTGAAAGTAATAAATGCTGACCACGGCATGTAAAGGGTTTACAGAGGGAGCTGGCTGGGGCTGACAGCAATCTATGCTGACCGTGGCATGAAAAACATAGTAACATAGTAACATAGTATGTAAGGCCGAATGAAGACATTGTCCATCTAGTCCAGCCTGTCTATCCTACTGTGTTGATCCAGAGGAAGGCAAAAAACCCCAAGGCCAGAAGCCAATTAGCCCTTTTTGGGGGAAAAATTCCTTCCCGACTCCCTAATGGCAATCAGACTGTTCCCTGGATCAACCCCTAATAGTTCCTACCTGCCTGTATACCAGGATTGACACTTAACCTAATATTTATATCCTGTAATATCCTTCTTCTCCAGAAAGACATCAAGTCCCCTTTTAAACTCCTCTATCGATTTTGCCATCACCACTTCCTCCGGTAGAGAGGTCCACAGTCTAACTGCTCTTACAGTAAAGAACCCCTTTCTATGTTGGTGATGAAACCTACTTTCCTCTAATCGTAGCGGATGTCCTCTTGTTACCTTTGTGGTCCTGGGTGTAAACAGATCACGGGAGAGATCCATGTGTTGTCCCCTCATGTACTTATACATGGTTATTTGGTCGCCTCTTAACCTTTTTTCTAGAGTAAATAGTCCCAATTTGGATAGCCTCTCTGGGTATTCCAGTCCCGTCATTCCATGTATTAGTTTAGTTGCCCTTCTTTGAACCCCTTCAAGCACTGTGACATCTTTCCTGAGCACCGGTGTCCAGAATTGTACGCAGTATTCCATGTGAGGCCTGACAAGTGCCTTATATAGTGGAAGGATAATGTTCTCGTCCTTCGCCCCTATACCTCTTTTAATGCACCCCAAGACTTTATTTGCCTTTGCAGCAGCTGACTGGCATTGGTTACTCCAGTTTAGTCTATTATCCACTAATACCCCTAGATCCTTTTCCATATCACTTTTCCCTAGTGGTACCCCAATAAGTGAATATTGGTGACATCCGTTTCTCCTGCCCATGTGCATAGTCTTACATTTTTCAACATTGAACTTCATTTGCCATTTTTCTGCCCAAGCCCCCATCTTATCCAGGTCCGTTTGTAGCCGCACATTGTCCTCCGTTGCATTAATTATATTGTATAATTTTGTGTCATCTGCAAATATTGATATTTTGCTGTGCAGCCCCTCTATCAGGTCATTAATAAATATGTTGAACAGAGTGGGGCCTAATACTGAACCCTGTGGCACCCCGCTAGCGACTGTGGTCCAATCAGAGTACGAACCATTTATTACCACCCTCTGCTTTCTATCGTTGAGCCAATTTTTTACCCACTTACACACGTTTTCGCCCAGTCCGAGCTGCCTCATTTTGTATATTAGCCTATTATGTGGCACAGTGTCAAAGGCTTTAGAGAAGTCCAGATATACAAGATCAATAGATTCCCCCTGGTCCAGCTTAGAGCTTACTTCATCGTAGAAACTGATCAGATTTGTCTGACATGAGCGACCCTTCATGAATCCATGCTGGTGAGGAGTTATTCCCTTAATCTCCTTGAGGTACTCATCGATGGCGTCTCTCAGAATCCCCTCGAAAATTTTTCCTGTTACTGAAGTGAGACTTACTGGCCTGTAGTTACCAGGCTCACTTTTGCTCCCTTTTTTGTAAATTGGAACCACGTTGGCAATGCGCCAGTCCAATGGTACTACTCCGGTCTTGATAGTGTCTAGAAATATTAGGTATAGCGGCCTAGCTATCTCGTCACTTAGTTCCTTTAGTATCCTTGGGTGTAATCCATCTGGGCCCGGTGATTTATCAATTTTAGTTTTCTTTAGACGCTTCCGCACCTCCTCCTGCGTTAGGTATGAGATATTTTGTGAGGGGTTCGTTTTATTCCCCTGCATCTCGTGTGGCATTTCCTTTTCTTTGGTGAACACACTTGAGAAGAAGCTGTTTAGTAGATTTGCTTTCCCTTCGTCATCATCAATGATTTCTCCTGCATTGTTTTTTAAAGGGCCAGCGCTCTCCCTGCAAATCCTTTTGCTGTTTATGTAGTTGAAAAATAGCTTCGGGTTGTTTCTGCTCTCTTTTGCGATCCGTCTTTCTGCTTCCTCCTTGGCAGTTTTGATCGTATCTTTGCATATTTTGTTTTTTTCCCTGTATGATTTTAGCGCTTCTTCGCTGCCTTCTTGCTTTAGTAGTTTGAACGCTTTCTTCTTTTCGTTTATTGCCCCTCGTACCGTCTTGTCGAGCCACATTGGTTTCCTTTTAGCTGAGTTTCTTTTATTTTTAAAGGGAATGAACTGCTCACATGAGGTGATTAGGATCCTTTTGAACTTTTCCCATTTTTCCTCCGTACTGATATTTTTGAGGATGTTGTCCCAATTAATGTTACCGATAGTAGTTCTAAGCTCATCAAATTTTGCTTTACTAAAGTTTAGTTTCTTTGCCACTCCCTGATAAGGCTTCCTATTGATTGACAGCTGGAAGTTGATTATATTGTGGTCGCTGTTCCCCAAGTGCCCCTCAACCTGAACCCCCCTTATACGTTCCGGTTTGTTAGTTAGTACTAGGTCCAGAATGGCCCTCCCTCTTGTTGGTTCCTGCACAAGTTGGTTCAGGTAATTGTCTTTAATTACTCTCAAGAACTTATCACCCCTGTGAGATTTGCAGGTTTCGTTCTCCCATGTTATATCTGGGTAATTAAAGTCCCCCATGATAATTACTTCGTTTCGTTTTGACACCTCTTCTATCTGCCTTAGTAGTAAGTCTTCAGTTTCTTCTGTTGCTTTTGGTGGTCGATAGAAGACCCCTATCAGGATTTTGTTATTTTTTCCTCCCTGTATTTCTACCCACAGAGATTCCACCTGTTCGTCTCCTACCCCTATATCCTCCCGTAGCCTCGGCTTCAAGTTCGATTTGACGTACAGACATACCCCTCCCCCTTTCTGGTTCCTTCGGTCTCTTCTGAAGAGATTGTACCCCTGCAAATTCACCGCCCAATCGCACTTATCATCAAGGTTTACAGAGGGAGCTGGCTTGGGCTGACAGCAATCTATGCTGACCGTGACATGTAAAGGGTTCACAGAGGGAGCTGGCTGGGGCTGACAGCAATCTATGCTGACCGTGGCATGTAAAAGGTTTACAGAGGGAGCTGGCTGGGGCTGACAGCAATCTATGCTGACCGTGGCATATAAAGGGAGCACAGTGGGAGCTGGCTTGGGCTGACAGCAATCTATGCTGACCGTGGAATGTAAAGGGTTCACAGTGGGAGCTGGTTGGGACTGACAGCAATCTATGCTGACCGTGGAATGTAAAGGGTACAATGGTGTCGCATCTGTAAGAAGTCCCCGCGCTGCACGCAGATGGCGCAGAGCGGTGCAGTTGGGGCCGCGCCATGTCCGCTAGGTGCTGTTATTCACCCGCCCCTCCAGCCTCCTGTGCGGCAGTAGCCATGCATGAAGACTCGGCCTGCGCTGTGCAGCTGCTTCTGTTGTGCGCATAAACCTCTCCATTTATGACCCCACTAGTCCCAGCGAAGACTAGAGAGCCCTCCCCATTACCCACAATGCCCCAGCGGAGACTATGGCCCGCCCATTACCCACAATGCCCTGGTTAAAGCAGCTGTAAACACTAATGCCCACTAGAGATATGATAGCCTCATCTGCTGGATGTGCAGCTCTGCCTGCAGGAACTGAAGTCCGGCCACCGCACCCACCCCAAAAGACATGAAGTTCAGAACTGCTGCGTTAAAAAACTAGACCCCTTAACGAATTCTTCTAGGGCTGTGCTGCGTATTTTGACCCACAGTATTTGAATGAATCTGAGCAAAGCAAAAGGAAAAAATTACAATTTTAATTTTTTGGGCAATTGTGTCATTTTAAAAGCATTTTTTTGTACAGTGTACATAGGAATGAAGACTTTCACTCCAAAATGGATCCCCGTTTGTCCCGTGTTCAGAAACCTACCCATTGTGGCCCTAATATTATGACCGTATGCACAACAGGGCCCAAACCGAAAGGCGCATCAAACGTCAACTGTGTCTTAACATTTACGTAATCGCCATTATCCATCGGATAACAGCGATCACATGACCGGGGACCGCTCACTGCGGCCCTCAGTCACTGCTCCAGGCTCTCGGCTACCTTTAGTAGCCAGGAGTAAGGAGACTTTAAATTTACCAGGCCCTCTGCAGCTTCTGCGCTTGCGTCCACCATCTTGCTGATGGGCATATGCGCTCACATGGACCATGCTCCATTTTCGTGCGGGAGACCAAAATCGGAATTTACTCACCTGCTCCGGATCTTCCCTTCGCCGCGGCTGGCTGTATAACATATCCAGTCGTGTAACGATCACAATAAAGCTGCGCTGCGAACACACAGGATAGATGATGTATACTCCCTTAGGAGAGGGGAGTGTCAGCCTCCCCCCTCAGGAGTCCGAGATGGCTCTAAACAATTGTTAACTCCGAAGACTACCTCCACCAGAATCGAAAGTTGCTTCCTCACGATCCAATATCAGGAAATAGTTTTTATTATTAAACAAACACAAATAGGTCCCTTTTTGAGGGGACCCGGCATATACATACAACGCGTTTCGGCTGTTGGAAGCCTTTTTCAAGTATATCCTGCCACTCATAGATAGCTAACTTAAATATAAAACTACTAGACATACAATTCAATCACCTGGAAGAGCCACGTTGTATCGGGCGAAGTATACATCCTGGCGTGCGTCCCTGCATTGCCACCGGCTCACGCGTCATAATAACGCTGCTGGAGGACCTGTGATGATGCCAAAAAGTGGGCGGAGCAAGCGGTCACATGACTGGCAATGTCATGTGACACCGCAGATGGAATTGACAGTGAGGAGGTCACGTGACTGGCACTGTCATGTGACCGGCACAGACACGTCACATTACGTATGGGGGTTCACAGCGGGAGAGGTGGGCTAGCCGTCACCTATTATCCCGGCTGACATGTAAAGCTCCTTCCCATGTAATAACATGATAGGCATCCTATAATGTGATACACCATGACATATCAAAAAAGGCCCATTATATAAATATATATATAAATATATATATATTATATAAATATATAAATTATATAAGTGATTTTTTTTTAAATGGAGCATGAAAAAATCTGGACCATGCTCCATTTTCGTGCGGGAGACCAAAATCGGAATTCACCTGCTCCAGATCTTCCCTTCGCCGCGGCTGGCTGTATAACATATCCAGTCGTGTGAGACCGGCCTTCGGTAGATCACTACCTTTTTATCACGTGACCAGGGACAGCTCAACGAGACCACCGATCACTGCTCCAGGCTCTCGGTGACCTTTGGTAGCCGGGAGCATAGAGATTTAAAATTTACCGGGCTCCCCAGCTGCTGCGCATGTCTCTGGCATTTTAAGGCAGGTTCATGCGCAGAAGCCGGAGAAGGTCCACGGAGGAGGATCACATTGAGGTTCAAATACGGAGGCCTCCGGTAAGAAGTTTCACCGATCTAAGAGGGGAGATTAAACTTCAACTTTTTCTTAACTTTTACATGATTGCCGCTATCCAACCGAGGATAAGGATCCCGGGGGACATCTCTGGAGGCCTATAGAAATATTGTCACCTTCCTTTACGGATTGGATTCGTTACGGAATGGATATCCATTGGCTAACGGCAATCACGTGACTGGGGACCATGTACTGCGGCCCACCATGAAATCTCCAGGCTCTCGGCTATGTTTGGTAGCCAGGAGCAGGGATATCTTAAATTACTCAGGCAAACTGCGGCTCTTGCATCGGCCAACGTTGACGACGGGCGCGTGCGCAGAAGCCGAGGTGAGGTCCAAGGGTAAATCCGGGGGCCTTAGGTATGTAATTACATCTCCCCTCACGAATATGAGCGAAGATTACATTTTACCATTTTTTAACTTTGTTTACTTTTAAGGGTGACTGGTGGTCGCGCCAACAGCAGGGAGCTGTCATGTCCACAGCCCCCAGGGCTTTAATCCCCAGAGCAAGTGTCTTTTTACGGCCCTGGAGATTAAAGGCCGCTTAGGCAGGAAGTCACTAAGGGGTTAAGGAGCAAACAGACTTCGTCACTAGGGCCGCTCTCACACAGACAGTTTTTACAGCGTTTAGCTCGGCGTTTGAAAAGCCACGGTAAACACTGTAAAACACCTCCATTGATTTCAGTGGAGCTTCTCAGTGATGTGGATTTATTTTGGGGTCTACGGCGTAATCAATAGGAATGTTTGTACCCTTCCAGATTTATGTTCAGAGATTGTGCGCACAATGTAAGAGATCACACGGAGACAAGACTGTCAGTGAAGAAAGTCTTCCTGACTGTTTATTAGTAGGCGTATAGCATCTTATATAGCATGATGAGTTAATTGCCCTTTATGGGCAGCAGGAAGCAATACGTGGTTGGGAATCAAAGCATGGGATTGGGTGGTCCAAATATGGTCTTTTTCCATACGGTCCTGCGTGAGTTGCTGTAGTCATGGACGTCCGACATCACGTGGTTTCAGGTACAAAATCAGCGCCATCTCTCCGAGTTTGATGGAGAGGGCAGGGGCGAGAATGAGCAATGTGTCGTCAAATGACGCCTGAGGGTTATGTGCAGGTAAAATGTGTCCTGAGGTTATGAGCGTGTGTTTCTATAATGCTGCATATTCTGATGACGGTTAGCAGTAATGAAACTGTCTGTTTTACTAACTGTCCCTACACTACCCCGCAGCCCTCAACGGTTGACCCTCCTCGACCTCCCAGATCGAGGCAGGCCCATCGAGCAAGCTAAGGCAAGCTCTCCGGGTCTACCACAGGGTTTTTCACAGCCCTTGCGACTGGACCACAGCTAGCCTGAGTCCCCTGTATTAGTTTAGTCGCTCTTCTTTGAACCCCCTCCAATACTGTAACATCTTTCCTGAGCACCGGTGATGAAATAAGAACATCTAAAATCTATTTGGTATCTTCGTGTCCATAACAATTTGAACTCTCAAAAAATCAGCATCATTTATGTTGTCAGAAAAAAAGCCAAAATGTCAGAATTGTACTTTTTGGGTCATTCAATTCCCCCCCCCCCAAAAAAATATCATAAAAAACGTCCACGGTCCAAGGGTAAATCCGGGGGCCTTAGGTATGTAATTGCATCTCCCCTCACGAATATGAGCGAAGATTACATTTTACCATTTTTTAACTTTCTGTTGACTTTTAAGGGTGACTGGTGGTCGCGCCAACAGCAGGGAGTTGTCATGTCAAGCACTGAGCTCCCATGAACGGCGGAGTCGTAGTCATGCAATGAGACTAGTGCTACGTGACCAAGATCGCTGTATAGCCCTGCGACCTCACACTCTCGGGCCGGCTTCACACCACCGGTTTCCTATTGTTCAATCCGCAGTCGTCGTCCACACGGAGGATCTGCAGCAAATCACATGCATTGAAAGATACATACTACTGCTACTTCCTTCACACTCGCGGTCATCTGCATTACAGAATCTGCAGGAACGCAGGGTCGCCGGCTGGGGTAACGGCCAGATTCTGCTGTGGTATCCCGCAATCGGAATGTGAAGCGGTTGTGTGCAGCTGGCCTTACTGAAGACAATGTAGTTGCGATACAACTCACAAGTAGCTGCGACCAATATATTGCAAAAATCCAACCTCGGTGAGGTTTTAGCACTCTATAGGTTGTGGGAACTTGCGCGACCCCATTGATATATTTGAGAATGCAAGTTCACAGGGCTGCACAGCGATCTTTGGTCACATGACCCATGTCATGGCGAAAGACTCCATAGAGCTCCAGCCTTAGGGCTCATGTCCACGATTGTGTTCTCACCGCAGAGACGCAGCGTTTTACGCATACCACCGTGGGCTCTTCGGCCAGATTCACACAGATGTATTTGCGTAGCATATTACGCATGAAAAATATACATGCTAAATACACGTCAGTAGAACCCGCTGATTGCAGCGAGTTCCTTCACATAAGTGTATTTTGCATGCGCATTTTGTCCAAAAAAAAAGCAGTCCCCTTTATTTTCTCGTGCATTTCTGCAGGGGAAGAACATGTATTATTCTAATTACACTAATTGCCTATTTCAATAAATGGCGGCATGGTTGCGTGTTTTTTTGCGCTTGCAAATGTGCTTGATTCATGCTAACAAAAGTACAGTAAGGGCCGCTTCACACAAACATATTTGTTTCAATGGGTGCCTTCAGAATTCTCTTTACAATATAGTTGCGTATAGGCTGCGGGTATATCCGCGACCACGGAGCACAATAGGCTCTATGCTGCGGATATCCGCGGTAAAATAGAACCTGCTGCGTTCTCTTTTCTGCTTCCATGGGTGGAAATTCTGCAGGAAATCCGGCAGCGGAATTTCCGCCCGTGTGCACGGGGCCTAAGGCTGCTCTAAGACGTGCGTTCAGAAAACACAGCTTAAAATCGTGGGTTTTTTACCTCAATTTTGAGCAGCACTTTTGAACGCATGGTAAAGCGGTTTTAATGCACCCCACAATTGTGATGGGTGGGGAGGTGCGTTAGAAAACGCAAATACAGGACAGATAGCGCTTAAAAATCACCGCTTCCGAGCTCACGTCTGAGTAATCGCATTCAAATCAATAGAAACAGTATACCGCAATAAAAAGCGGTGTGTGTGTGTGATTCTCATCTAGCGCAGGAAACGCGTTAATAGGGCTAATTCATGTATGGAAATTCGTTTTGCAGCTTTCCTAGCTATCCTCCGGCACGGCTACTTACCCGAAGTGATGCGAGGCGGTTTTGAGATAAAAATGCCTCACATCCGCGGGGAAATTGCATGTTGGCGAGGGAGTGATTCACGGCCCGATATCGCACTCGTCCGTGTGACGTTAGCTTTATAGTTTGGGGGATAGTTCTGGTATACACGCTGATTTTGTAGCATAGATGCGCTGTGAATTGAGGTGAATATATATTTTGGCAAGTCAGTCAATGGAGCTAAAAGAGGAGTCAAGGCATGATCTACTGACTTAGGGCTAATGCCCACGGATGGATTTCTGCCGCGTTTCATGAACCTAATAATAGCTTACTGCCTTTAAATGTTCACACATCATGAAAGAAATCGTGCCATGTTCTAATTGCCACGGGAAAACGCGCAGCCGGCGTCCATTGCAGTCAATTGAAGCCATGCATCACGTGATACATGGCGGAAGTATAGCATGATTACGCGTTTTTTTTGTTTTTTTCAGCCTCACTGCGGCTGTAGATTGCTGCGCCCGTGTGAAGGAGTCCTAAAGAATATTTAACATTAAGCAAAAACTAGTGCCAGATTCTTGACAAGCACACAAGCTACCGCTAATCTCTGCGCCAAAACTATGCCAAATGATTGTGCCCCAATACCTTTACCTTACTTATATTTGTTACTGTATTACTTTATTATTGCAACACACTGTATGCAAATGAGCCAGGTGTCTGGCAGGCTGATGTCACTGCATTGTGATGTCATCAATTTAGAAGTATAAATACCGGCAGCCATGTTAGTCAGTCTCCACTGCAGCTTGGAGACGGGAGGTGGGGGAACCCCTATCTCCTCCGAGAAGCCACAGAACTGGACCTTTTTTTATTTTTAGCTGAGTGCATTTTTAATGCAGCACACAAGGGGGAGACAGCGGCCTACCAAAATCTACTGGGTCATATGACGCGGCTGGCGGTGGGCGAGGAAGCGGTTTTTACTCTATCTTCCGCTGTGCTACAGCGGAAGATAGCGTGACGGATGGCTTCCATTGACTAGAATGGAGGCCGGCCACGCGTACACCCGCGGCAAATAAAGCATACCGCGGGTGAGGTCGGGTGATTTCACAGTGCGGAATTCCGCGATGGAATTCCGCACCGTGAGCATTGAGCTATTAGGTTCAATAGAACCTAATAGCTGCGGGCAATGCAGCGTATTACGCAGCGGAAATCCCTCCCTGGGAAGGAGCCCTAACTTTAGCCAGCAGAAGGCGCCATAGTATAAGGCAGAAAAAGAAAAGCCCCTAGGCAACCCCGAATCCAAAATTGGATTGCAGAGGGTTAAAGAGGCCCTATCCTTTTTAGAACGACGGGGTAAAATCATACGTCCTGATCAGCCCCGCCCCTGACACGTTGGCACTTTGCGATAAATAAGTGGGTTTTGTGTTGCAGTTTGGGTACCCAGTCTCTAAAAGGTTCGCCATCACTGATATAGAGGAAGCCCCGACATGTTGGACATGTTGGATACACATGGGAGTGCAGCGCCAAAAACACATGGAACCGTAGTGAGAGGAAAAACAGTGTGAAAATGGCCTTATAAAGATATATTTTTACATTTAGGCTGGATTCCGACGAGCTTACGCATATTTGCACAGACAAAGAAATAACACGCAACGATTATCTCAGCTAGTGAAATAGACAATTAGTATAATATGCGTTCTTTCCCTATGAGAATGTGCGAGAAAATATAGTATGCTGCGTATTTTTTTGTGCGATCGAAATGCACAATGTATGTACGTACGTGCGTGTATGTATGTAAGTACGTGCGTGTATGTATGTACGTACGTGCGTGCATGTATGTATGTATGTACGTACGTGCGTGTATGTATGTACGTACGTGCGTGTATGTACGTGCGTGTATGTATGTACGTATGTACATGTATGTACGTACATGCGTTTATGTATGTACGTGCGTGTATGTATGTACGCGTACGTACGTGTATGTATGTACGTACGCGTGTGTACGTACGCGTGTGTATGTACGTACGCGTGTGTACGTACGCGTGTGTATGTACGTACGCGTGTGTACACGTACGTCGGATTTGGACAATAGTATGCTGTGCATACTAACATAACATTAGGGCCACAATGGGTACATTTCTGAAAACAATACAAACAGGGGTATCCATTTTGGGGTGTCAGTGCACATGAAAATGATTTTGGGGGAAAAAATTTTAGAATAGCACATTACCCGAACACTTTTTTTTTTTTTTTTTTAATCTAAATTGCATTAATTCCTGAAAATGTGGGATCTAAATAATGTGGCGCGCATGCGCAGAAGCCGGCGAGCCCGGCAAATTCAAAATCTCCCTGCACCCGGCTGTCACAGATAGCCGAGTGCAGGGAGATATGACTGGGATAACGGTGATCATATAAAGTTAAAAAGTAAAAAAAAAAAAAAGTTAAAAGTTTAAAAAGTTAAAGTTTCATCTCCCCTTACGGATCGTATCCGTAAGGGGGATGAAATTACGTACCCCAGGTCCCAAGGTCTATGTTATATAGGCTGCTATAGTATTCGCGGAAGGCCTCGAGAATTTCGGTAGTTGAGTGGGCTACTCCTCCCTGTCGCTTTTGTATTTTCGGGATATAAGTCAGGGGGGCCTTGGGGTGTAGGGTCTTTGAGAGCCATTTCCCACATTTATCTCCATACTCGAACGCGCATCTGCGCATCTTGTCTCTGAATCCTAGTGTCCTTTGGTCGAGTATCGAGAGGATTTGTTGACGAATTGTGGAGATTTCCACTTTCGTGTTCTCTGTGGGTCTACCTTTGTTTAGTCTCTCTTTTGTCTGTAATTCTTCTAAGAGTCTTTTCAGTTTTGCTGACCTGTCTTTTTTTAAGCGGGATCCATGGGAGATGAAGACGCCTCGTAGGACGCACTTCAGGGCCTCCCATTTAATGGGGGGGTCTGTGTGGTCCTCCCTGTGTGTTTCCGCGAACATCTCTATTGTTTTTTTGATGTCTCCGGCGCAGACAGCGTCGTTAAGCAAATTGTCGTTGAGTTTCCACTGAAATGTTTTGGGAGGTCCTCCCACTCTAGAGAGACCCCCATAGATAGGGGCGTGGTCTGACCACAGGAAGGGGCCTATGGAGCACGAGGGGCCATGGTCCAACAGTCTGTGGGATATAAAAAGGTGGTCTATTCGGCTGTAGCTGTTATGCACCGCCGAATGGAAGCTATAGTCCCTGACCCCGGGGTGCAAAATCCTCCACAGGTCCACCAACCTCAGCCTATCTAGTTCTTTTTTGAATGTGCGACGTGCTGCGTGGGAGATGGGGGACTTACCAACCGACGAGTCCAGTCCTGGGTCCATCACTAGATTAAGGTCGCCGCCTAGGATCACGTCAGAGCCATCGGCGAAGTCAGCCAGTTTTCTCAAAGTTGTCAGCCCGAAGGAGATCTGGTCCTGATTGGGGAAATAAATGTTAGCAATTGAGATTATTGAATTCATGACCTCTAGTTTTAAGAAGATGTAACGGCCCTGTGGGTCGACCATTTGATCGATCACCTCATGTTGGAAGGACTTGTGTAGTGCCACCGAGACCCCCCTCGCCTTTTTTGTGGGGTGCGGGCTGTGGACCCACGTGGTGTAGAATTTAGAGGAAAAGCGTGGAATGTTGTCTGCTTTAAAGTGGGTCTCTTGCAGTAAGGCTACCATTATTTTTTTCTTATGTAAGTGATACAGAACTTGGCTTCTTTTCCCCGGAGTGTTCAGGCCTTTAACATTGTAAGTGCAGACTGTTACGTTGGCCATATCTCTAGTAGTTGAGTGAGCGTGTTTTGGAATGCTAGGTGACCAATCTTAGGGTGTGGGGGGGGGGGGGGGTAAGGCACAAGTGGGAGAGGTGGGAAGGGGGGGTGAAAGAACAACACAGAAACAGACAGGAGAAATATAACATATATGGGGTGAGGCCCCATTAAACTTTCCTCAGTGCAGTTTAAGGAAAACACCTTACGTGGCAGCGCCCGGGCTGCACCCTCTGCTGGGGAACGAACGAAACCTGGCATCGGAGCTGTGCCCCGTTACGGCCGCGGCTAGAACAAATATAACATTTTAAGGCTATAGCTTAGTGGCTCCGTTCTCAGGAGCGTTAGTGATGTCTCAGCGGGTCTCTGGAGCGGGTGGGCAAGCGGGGACGTCGGCTTGCGTTTGTCTCTTGACAGTTGGTCGGCATCTCAGAAGAGAGGGTCTGGGTTGTCAGCGTTTGGTTTTGTCGCTGGCTCTTTGCCATGGGGAGCCCACAGCGGGAGCCAGCGCCCCTACGTGTCTGGGCCAGTCCGGTAAGTCAATCATCGGGAGTTCGAATGTGTGCAGGAAATTGGGCAGATCCCCCAGGGACCTAAAGGTTGCTCTTTTGTTCCCTTTGCGCGCCTGCAGTTGGAAGGGGTAGCCCCATTGATATAGAATGTCCTTATCTCTCAGCGCCGTCAGTAGTGGTTTTAGTGCTCTTCTTTGTTGAAGTGTGCGGCGGGAAAGGTCTTGTAGGATGAGAATGGGGGACCCCTTGTAGTGTAGATTTCCAGCATCTCTAGCGCTTCTCATTATCTGTTCTTTCTCCTGGAAGAAGTGCACTCTGCACACTACATCTCGCGGCCTTGCGGGGTCTGCGGAGCGCGGGCCCAGAGTGCGGTGTATTCTGTCGATCTCTATGAGGTCTTCTGGTGGGCGTTTCAGTAAGTCGTTGAAGAATTTTTGTGCCCAGGTGGCAAGTTGGTTGTGCTCGACCCTTTCGTCTAGGCCTCTTATGCGCAAATTGTTCCGCCTATGGCGGTTTTCAAGGTCGTCTAAGTGAAGAAACAACTCCGAAATTTGGGCCGACTGTGCTTGGATGACCTTTCTGTGCGAGTCGACAGTGTCAATTAGCTTTTCCTGTATTTCCTCCACTTCCCCAAGGCGTTGACCTACGTGCAGGATGTCTTTTTGTAGACCTGTAATGTCTCTTTTGTGGGATTGTTCGAGCTTATATAGAGATTCGTCCAGATCTCTTTTGGTGGGGAGTGAACGCAGGTGTGCGCGCCAATCCCATTGCTCCTCTTCGCAATGTGAGTCTGGTGGAGGGTGCTGGCGTGGGCCCCTTGTGTTTGCCCCTGAGGGTGATGAATAGGGGGAGCATGGGGGGCTACAGGGCTCTTGAGATACTGCCAGTTCTTCTGTGTCCTTTGTGGGCCGCCCCTCCCCCGCTGCTGTTTGTGTGCCTGGTGGGGAGTGCTGCTGTCAGTAGGCAGTCTGCTCTCGGCTTGTTCTGTCTAATGCAGACAGTAATAGAGGAGTGCCGATAGCAGACTGACAACGGCCGCGGAGGAGGGAAGGGGAGTGCAGAGAACATGATCTCTGCAGCAAGGAGAGCATCGCTGAGGAGGAGCAGCTGCAGGGTGAGAGCCTTGTGTGTGTGTGTGTGTGTGTGTGTGTATATATATATGTGTGTGTGGTTTCTGCGAGTGGATTACGCAATTCCGACCCGCTAATTGGGGGGAATTGTGTAATCCAATGCATGCGATTGATCCGTGGATTACCGTTGATCAAGCGCATGCAGAACCCGTAATTCCTCTCCGGTCATGTGTGACCGGCCTAATGTTAGTTCGCTACTTTATCATGTGACCGGGGACCGCTCAACGAGGCCCCCGGTCACTGCTCCAAGCACGCAGCAACCATTGGTCGCTGGGAGCAAGGAGATTTAAAATTTCCTGGGCTCCCCAGCTCCTGCGAATGTGTCCGGCATTTTGCCGGCGGGCGCATACCCAGGAGCTGGCAGGATCCATGGAGGATAATCGCATCTGGATTCAAATGCGGAAGCCTCCGAGAAGATGTTTCATCTCCTCTCACCGATCGCTTCGGTGAGGGGAGATGAAACTGCCACTTTTTAAAGAACTTTTACGTGATCGCCATTATGCATTGGATAACGGCGATCACGTGACCAGTAACCGTATACCGCGGCTCCCCGTGACATCTCCAGGCTCTTGGCGACCTTTGGTAGCCAGCAGCAGGGAGATGTTACATTTATTGGGCAATCTTTCACTTTTGCGCAGAAGCTGGGGTAAGGTCCACGGATCAACATCCCACCAGGGAACAAATCCGGGACTTTGGGTACGTAATTTCATCCCCCTTACGGATACGATCCGTAAGGGGAGATGAAACTTTAACTTTTTAAACTTTTAACTTTTTTTTTTTTTTACTTTTTAACTTTATATGATCACCGTTATCCCAGTCATATCTCCCTGCACTCGGCTATCTGTGACAGCCGGGTGCAGGGAGATTTTGAATTTGCCGGGCTCGCCGGCTTCTGCGCATGCGCGCCACATTATTTAGATCCCACATTTTCAGGAATTAATGCAATTTAGATTAAAAAAAAAAAAAAAAAAGTGTTCGGGTAATGTGCTATTCTAAAATTTTTTCCCCCAAAATCATTTTCATGTGCACTGACACCCCAAAATGGATACCCCTGTTTGTATTGTTTTCAGAAATGTACCCATTGTGGCCCTAATGTTATGTTAGTATGCACAGCATACTATTGTCCAAATCCGACGTACGTGTACACACGCGTACGTACATACACACGCGTACGTACACACGCGTACGTACATACACACGCGTACGTACACACGCGTACGTACATACATACACGTACGTACGCGTACATACATACACGCACGTACATACATAAACGCATGTACGTACATACATGTACATACGTACATACATACACGCACGTACATACACGCACGTACGTACATACATACACGCACGTACGTACATACATACATACATGCACGCACGTACGTACATACATACACGCACGTACTTACATACATACACGCACGTACGTACATACATTGTGCATTTCGATCGCACAAAAAAATACGCAGCATACTATATTTTCTCGCACATTCTCATAGGGAAAGAACGCATATTATACTAATTGTCTATTTCACTAGCTGAGATAATCGTTGCGTGTTATTTCTTTGTCTGTGCAAATATGCGTAAGCTCGTCGGAATCCAGCCTAAATGTAAAAATATATCTTTATAAGGCCATTTTCACACTGTTTTTCCTCTCACTACGGTTCCATGTGTTTTTGGCGCTGCACTCCCATGTGTATCCAACATGTCCAACATGTCGGGGCTTCCTCTATATCAGTGATGGCGAACCTTTTAGAGACTGGGTACCCAAACTGCAACACAAAACCCACTTATTTATCGCAAAGTGCCAACGTGTCAGGGGCGGGGCTGATCAGGACGTATGATTTTACCCCGTCGTTCTAAAAAGGATAGGGCCTCTTTAACCCTCTGCAATCCAATTTTGGATTCGGGGTTGCCTAGGGGCTTTTCTTTTTCTGCCTTATACTATGGCGCCTTCTGCTGGCTAAAGTTAGGGCTCCTTCCCAGGGAGGGATTTCCGCTGCGTAATACGCTGCATTGCCCGCAGCTATTAGGTTCTATTGAACCTAATAGCTCAATGCTCACGGTGCGGAATTCCATCGCGGAATTCCGCACTGTGAAATCACCCGACCTCACCCGCGGTATGCTTTATTTGCCGCGGGTGTACGCGTGGCCGGCCTCCATTCTAGTCAATGGAAGCCATCCGTCACGCTATCTTCCGCTGTAGCACAGCGGAAGATAGAGTAAAAACCGCTTCCTCGCCCACCGCCAGCCGCGTCATATGACCCAGTAGATTTTGGTAGGCCGCTGTCTCCCCCTTGTGTGCTGCATTAAAAATGCACTCAGCTAAAAATAAAAAAAGGTCCAGTTCTGTGGCTTCTCGGAGGAGATAGGGGTTCCCCCACCTCCCGTCTCCAAGCTGCAGTGGAGACTGACTAACATGGCTGCCGGTATTTATACTTCTAAATTGATGACATCACAATGCAGTGACATCAGCCTGCCAGACACCTGGCTCATTTGCATACAGTGTGTTGCAATAATAAAGTAATACAGTAACAAATATAAGTAAGGTAAAGGTATTGGGGCACAATCATTTGGCATAGTTTTGGCGCAGAGATTAGCGGTAGCTTGTGTGCTTGTCAAGAATCTGGCACTAGTTTTTGCTTAATGTTAAATATTCTTTAGGACTCCTTCACACGGGCGCAGCAATCTACAGCCGCAGTGAGGCTGAAAAAAACAAAAAAAACGCGTAATCATGCTATACTTCCGCCATGTATCACGTGATGCATGGCTTCAATTGACTGCAATGGACGCCGGCTGCGCGTTTTCCCGTGGCAATTAGAACATGGCACGATTTCTTTCATGATGTGTGAACATTTAAAGGCAGTAAGCTATTATTAGGTTCATGAAACGCGGCAGAAATCCATCCGTGGGCATTAGCCCTAAGTCAGTAGATCATGCCTTGACTCCTCTTTTAGCTCCATTGACTGACTTGCCAAAATATATATTCACCTCAATTCACAGCGCATCTATGCTACAAAATCAGCGTGTATACCAGAACTATCCCCCAAACTATAAAGCTAACGTCACACGGACGAGTGCGATATCGGGCCGTGAATCACTCCCTCGCCAACATGCAATTTCCCCGCGGATGTGAGGCATTTTTATCTCAAAACCGCCTCGCATCACTTCGGGTAAGTAGCCGTGCCGGAGGATAGCTAGGAAAGCTGCAAAACGAATTTCCATACATGAATTAGCCCTATTAACGCGTTTCCTGCGCTAGATGAGAATCACACACACACACCGCTTTTTATTGCGGTATACTGTTTCTATTGATTTGAATGCGATTACTCAGACGTGAGCTCGGAAGCGGTGATTTTTAAGCGCTATCTGTCCTGTATTTGCGTTTTCTAACGCACCTCCCCACCCATCACAATTGTGGGGTGCATTAAAACCGCTTTACCATGCGTTCAAAAGTGCTGCTCAAAATTGAGGTAAAAAACCCACGATTTTAAGCTGTGTTTTCTGAACGCACGTCTTAGAGCAGCCTTAGGCCCCGTGCACACGGGCGGAAATTCCGCTGCCGGATTTCCTGCAGAATTTCCACCCATGGAAGCAGAAAAGAGAACGCAGCAGGTTCTATTTTACCGCGGATATCCGCAGCATAGAGCCTATTGTGCTCCGTGGTCGCGGATATACCCGCAGCCTATACGCAACTATATTGTAAAGAGAATTCTGAAGGCACCCATTGAAACAAATATGTTTGTGTGAAGCGGCCCTTACTGTACTTTTGTTAGCATGAATCAAGCACATTTGCAAGCGCAAAAAAACACGCAACCATGCCGCCATTTATTGAAATAGGCAATTAGTGTAATTAGAATAATACATGTTCTTCCCCTGCAGAAATGCACGAGAAAATAAAGGGGACTGCTTTTTTTTTGGACAAAATGCGCATGCAAAATACACTTATGTGAAGGAACTCGCTGCAATCAGCGGGTTCTACTGACGTGTATTTAGCATGTATATTTTTCATGCGTAATATGCTACGCAAATACATCTGTGTGAATCTGGCCGAAGAGCCCACGGTGGTATGCGTAAAACGCTGCGTCTCTGCGGTGAGAACACAATCGTGGACATGAGCCCTAAGGCTGGAGCTCTATGGAGTCTTTCGCCATGACATGGGTCATGTGACCAAAGATCGCTGTGCAGCCCTGTGAACTTGCATTCTCAAATATATCAATGGGGTCGCGCAAGTTCCCACAACCTATAGAGTGCTAAAACCTCACCGAGGTTGGATTTTTGCAATATATTGGTCGCAGCTACTTGTGAGTTGTATCGCAACTACATTGTCTTCAGTAAGGCCAGCTGCACACAACCGCTTCACATTCCGATTGCGGGATACCACAGCAGAATCTGGCCGTTACCCCAGCCGGCGACCCTGCGTTCCTGCAGATTCTGTAATGCAGATGACCGCGAGTGTGAAGGAAGTAGCAGTAGTATGTATCTTTCAATGCATGTGATTTGCTGCAGATCCTCCGTGTGGACGACGACTGCGGATTGAACAATAGGAAACCGGTGGTGTGAAGCCGGCCCGAGAGTGTGAGGTCGCAGGGCTATACAGCGATCTTGGTCACGTAGCACTAGTCTCATTGCATGACTACGACTCCGCCGTTCATGGGAGCTCAGTGCTTGACATGACAACTCCCTGCTGTTGGCGCGACCACCAGTCACCCTTAAAAGTCAACAGAAAGTTAAAAAATGGTAAAATGTAATCTTCGCTCATATTCGTGAGGGGAGATGCAATTACATACCTAAGGCCCCCGGATTTACCCTTGGACCGTGGACGTTTTTTATGATATTTTTTGGGGGGGGGGAATTGAATGACCCAAAAAGTACAATTCTGACATTTTGGCTTTTTTTCTGACAACATAAATGATGCTGATTTTTTGAGAGTTCAAATTGTTATGGACACGAAGATACCAAATAGATTTTAGATGTTCTTATTTCATCACCGGTGCTCAGGAAAGATGTTACAGTATTGGAGGGGGTTCAAAGAAGAGCGACTAAACTAATACAGGGGACTCAGGCTAGCTGTGGTCCAGTCGCAAGGGCTGTGAAAAACCCTGTGGTAGACCCGGAGAGCTTGCCTTAGCTTGCTCGATGGGCCTGCCTCGATCTGGGAGGTCGAGGAGGGTCAACCGTTGAGGGCTGCGGGGTAGTGTAGGGACAGTTAGTAAAACAGACAGTTTCATTACTGCTAACCGTCATCAGAATATGCAGCATTATAGAAACACACGCTCATAACCTCAGGACACATTTTACCTGCACATAACCCTCAGGCGTCATTTGACGACACATTGCTCATTCTCGCCCCTGCCCTCTCCATCAAACTCGGAGAGATGGCGCTGATTTTGTACCTGAAACCACGTGATGTCGGACGTCCATGACTACAGCAACTCACGCAGGACCGTATGATAAAGACCATATTTGGACCACCCAATCCCATGCTTTGATTCCCAACCACGTATTGCTTCCTGCTGCCCATAAAGGGCAATTAACTCATCATGCTATATAAGATGCTATACGCCTACTAATAAACAGTCAGGAAGACTTTCTTCACTGACAGTCTTGTCTCCGTGTGATCTCTTACATTGTGCGCACAATCTCTGAACATAAATCTGGAAGGGTACAAACATTCCTATTGATTACGCCGTAGACCCCAAAATAAATCCACATCACTGAGAAGCTCCACTGAAATCAATGGAGGTGTTTTACAGTGTTTACCGTGGCTTTTCAAACGCCGAGCTAAACGCTGTAAAAACTGTCTGTGTGAGAGCGGCCCTAGTGACGAAGTCTGTTTGCTCCTTAACCCCTTAGTGACTTCCTGCCTAAGCGGCCTTTAATCTCCAGGGCCGTAAAAAGACACTTGCTCTGGGGATTAAAGCCCTGGGGGCTGTGGACATGACAGCTCCCTGCTGTTGGCGCGACCACCAGTCACCCTTAAAAGTAAACAAAGTTAAAAAATGGTAAAATGTAATCTTCGCTCATATTCGTGAGGGGAGATGTAATTACATACCTAAGGCCCCCGGATTTACCCTTGGACCTCACCTCGGCTTCTGCGCACGCGCCCGTCGTCAACGTTGGCCGATGCAAGAGCCGCAGTTTGCCTGAGTAATTTAAGATATCCCTGCTCCTGGCTACCAAACATAGCCGAGAGCCTGGAGATTTCATGGTGGGCCGCAGTACATGGTCCCCAGTCACGTGATTGCCGTTAGCCAATGGATATCCATTCCGTAACGAATCCAATCCGTAAAGGAAGGTGACAATATTTCTATAGGCCTCCAGAGATGTCCCCCGGGATCCTTATCCTCGGTTGGATAGCGGCAATCATGTAAAAGTTAAGAAAAAGTTGAAGTTTAATCTCCCCTCTTAGATCGGTGAAACTTCTTACCGGAGGCCTCCGTATTTGAACCTCAATGTGATCCTCCTCCGCGGACCTTCTCCGGCTTCTGCGCATGAACCTGCCTTAAAATGCCAGAGACATGCGCAGCAGCTGGGGAGCCCGGTAAATTTTAAATCTCTATGCTCCCGGCTACCAAAGGTCACCGAGAGCCTGGAGCAGTGATCGGTGGTCTCGTTGAGCTGTCCCTGGTCACGTGATAAAAAGGTAGTGATCTACCGAAGGCCGGTCTCACACGACTGGATATGTTATACAGCCAGCCGCGGCGAAGGGAAGATCTGGAGCAGGTGAATTCCGATTTTGGTCTCCCGCACGAAAATGGAGCATGGTCCAGATTTTTTCATGCTCCATTTAAAAAAAAATCACTTATATAATTTATATATTTATATAATATATATATATTTATATATATATTTATATAATGGGCCTTTTTTGATATGTCATGGTGTATCACATTATAGGATGCCTATCATGTTATTACATGGGAAGGAGCTTTACATGTCAGCCGGGATAATAGGTGACGGCTAGCCCACCTCTCCCGCTGTGAACCCCCATACGTAATGTGACGTGTCTGTGCCGGTCACATGACAGTGCCAGTCACGTGACCTCCTCACTGTCAATTCCATCTGCGGTGTCACATGACATTGCCAGTCATGTGACCGCTTGCTCCGCCCACTTTTCGGCATCATCACAGGTCCTCCAGCAGCGTTATTATGACGCGTGAGCCGGTGGCAATGCAGGGACGCACGCCAGGATGTATACTTCGCCCGATACAACGTGGCTCTTCCAGGTGATTGAATTGTATGTCTAGTAGTTTTATATTTAAGTTAGCTATCTATGAGTGGCAGGATATACTTGAAAAAGGCTTCCAACAGCCGAAACGCGTTGTATGTATATGCCGGGTCCCCTCAAAAAGGGACCTATTTGTGTTTGTTTAATAATAAAAACTATTTCCTGATATTGGATCGTGAGGAAGCAACTTTCGATTCTGGTGGAGGTAGTCTTCGGAGTTAACAATTGTTTAGAGCCATCTCGGACTCCTGAGGGGGGAGGCTGACACTCCCCTCTCCTAAGGGAGTATACATCATCTATCCTGTGTGTTCGCAGCGCAGCTTTATTGTGATCGTTACACGACTGGATATGTTATACAGCCAGCCGCGGCGAAGGGAAGATCCGGAGCAGGTGAGTAAATTCCGATTTTGGTCTCCCGCACGAAAATGGAGCATGGTCCATGTGAGCGCATATGCCCATCAGCAAGATGGTGGACGCAAGCGCAGAAGCTGCAGAGGGCCTGGTAAATTTAAAGTCTCCTTACTCCTGGCTACTAAAGGTAGCCGAGAGCCTGGAGCAGTGACTGAGGGCCGCAGTGAGCGGTCCCCGGTCATGTGATCGCTGTTATCCGATGGATAATGGCGATTACGTAAATGTTAAGACACAGTTGACGTTTGATGCGCCTTTCGGTTTGGGCCCTGTTGTGCATACGGTCATAATATTAGGGCCACAATGGGTAGGTTTCTGAACACGGGACAAACGGGGATCCATTTTGGAGTGAAAGTCTTCATTCCTATGTACACTGTACAAAAAAATGCTTTTAAAATGACACAATTGCCCAAAAAATTAAAATTGTAATTTTTTCCTTTTGCTTTGCTCAGATTCATTCAAATACTGTGGGTCAAAATACGCAGCACAGCCCTAGAAGAATTCGTTAAGGGGTCTAGTTTTTTAACGCAGCAGTTCTGAACTTCATGTCTTTTGGGGTGGGTGCGGTGGCCGGACTTCAGTTCCTGCAGGCAGAGCTGCACATCCAGCAGATGAGGCTATCATATCTCTAGTGGGCATTAGTGTTTACAGCTGCTTTAACCAGGGCATTGTGGGTAATGGGCGGGCCATAGTCTCCGCTGGGGCATTGTGGGTAATGGGGAGGGCTCTCTAGTCTTCGCTGGGACTAGTGGGGTCATAAATGGAGAGGTTTATGCGCACAACAGAAGCAGCTGCACAGCGCAGGCCGAGTCTTCATGCATGGCTACTGCCGCACAGGAGGCTGGAGGGGCGGGTGAATAACAGCACCTAGCGGACATGGCGCGGCCCCAACTGCACCGCTCTGCGCCATCTGCGTGCAGCGCGGGGACTTCTTACAGATGCGACACCATTGTACCCTTTACATTCCACGGTCAGCATAGATTGCTGTCAGTCCCAACCAGCTCCCACTGTGAACCCTTTACATTCCACGGTCAGCATAGATTGCTGTCAGCCCAAGCCAGCTCCCACTGTGCTCCCTTTATATGCCACGGTCAGCATAGATTGCTGTCAGCCCCAGCCAGCTCCCTCTGTAAACCTTTTACATGCCACGGTCAGCATAGATTGCTGTCAGCCCCAGCCAGCTCCCTCTGTGAACCCTTTACATGTCACGGTCAGCATAGATTGCTGTCAGCCCAAGCCAGCTCCCTCTGTAAACCTTGATGATAAGTGCGATTGGGCGGTGAATTTGCAGGGGTACAATCTCTTCAGAAGAGACCGAAGGAACCAGAAAGGGGGAGGGGTATGTCTGTACGTCAAATCGAACTTGAAGCCGAGGCTACGGGAGGATATAGGGGTAGGAGACGAACAGGTGGAATCTCTGTGGGTAGAAATACAGGGAGGAAAAAATAACAAAATCCTGATAGGGGTCTTCTATCGACCACCAAAAGCAACAGAAGAAACTGAAGACTTACTACTAAGGCAGATAGAAGAGGTGTCAAAACGAAACGAAGTAATTATCATGGGGGACTTTAATTACCCAGATATAACATGGGAGAACGAAACCTGCAAATCTCACAGGGGTGATAAGTTCTTGAGAGTAATTAAAGACAATTACCTGAACCAACTTGTGCAGGAACCAACAAGAGGGAGGGCCATTCTGGACCTAGTACTAACTAACAAACCGGAACGTATAAGGGGGGTTCAGGTTGAGGGGCACTTGGGGAACAGCGACCACAATATAATCAACTTCCAGCTGTCAATCAATAGGAAGCCTTATCAGGGAGTGGCAAAGAAACTAAACTTTAGTAAAGCAAAATTTGATGAGCTTAGAACTACTATCGGTAACATTAATTGGGACAACATCCTCAAAAATATCAGTACGGAGGAAAAATGGGAAAAGTTCAAAAGGATCCTAATCACCTCATGTGAGCAGTTCATTCCCTTTAAAAATAAAAGAAACTCAGCTAAAAGGAAACCAATGTGGCTCGACAAGACGGTACGAGGGGCAATAAACGAAAAGAAGAAAGCGTTCAAACTACTAAAGCAAGAAGGCAGCGAAGAAGCGCTAAAATCATACAGGGAAAAAAACAAAATATGCAAAGATACGATCAAAACTGCCAAGGAGGAAGCAGAAAGACGGATCGCAAAAGAGAGCAGAAACAACCCGAAGCTATTTTTCAACTACATAAACAGCAAAAGGATTTGCAGGGAGAGCGCTGGCCCTTTAAAAAACAATGCAGGAGAAATCATTGATGATGACGAAGGGAAAGCAAATCTACTAAACAGCTTCTTCTCAAGTGTGTTCACCAAAGAAAAGGAAATGCCACACGAGATGCAGGGGAATAAAACGAACCCCTCACAAAATATCTCATACCTAACGCAGGAGGAGGTGCGGAAGCGTCTAAAGAAAACTAAAATTGATAAATCACCGGGCCCAGATGGATTACACCCAAGGATACTAAAGGAACTAAGTGACGAGATAGCTAGGCCGCTATACCTAATATTTCTAGACACTATCAAGACCGGAGTAGTACCATTGGACTGGCACATTGCCAACGTGGTTCCAATTTACAAAAAAGGGAGCAAAAGTGAGCCTGGTAACTACAGGCCAGTAAGTCTCACTTCAGTAACAGGAAAAATTTTCGAGGGGATTCTGAGAGACGCCATCGATGAGTACCTCAAGGAGATTAAGGGAATAACTCCTCACCAGCATGGATTCATGAAGGGTCGCTCATGTCAGACAAATCTGATCAGTTTCTACGATGAAGTAAGCTCTAAGCTGGACCAGGGGGAATCTATTGATCTTGTATATCTGGACTTCTCTAAAGCCTTTGACACTGTGCCACATAATAGGCTAATATACAAAATGAGGCAGCTCGGACTGGGCGAAAACGTGTGTAAGTGGGTAAAAAATTGGCTCAACGATAGAAAGCAGAGGGTGGTAATAAATGGTTCGTACTCTGATTGGACCACAGTCGCTAGCGGGGTGCCACAGGGTTCAGTATTAGGCCCCACTCTGTTCAACATATTTATTAATGACCTGATAGAGGGGCTGCACAGCAAAATATCAATATTTGCAGATGACACAAAATTATACAATATAATTAATGCAACGGAGGACAATGTGCGGCTACAAACGGACCTGGATAAGATGGGGGCTTGGGCAGAAAAATGGCAAATGAAGTTCAATGTTGAAAAATGTAAGACTATGCACATGGGCAGGAGAAACGGATGTCACCAATATTCACTTATTGGGGTACCACTAGGGAAAAGTGATATGGAAAAGGATCTAGGGGTATTAGTGGATAATAGACTAAACTGGAGTAACCAATGCCAGTCAGCTGCTGCAAAGGCAAATAAAGTCTTGGGGTGCATTAAAAGAGGTATAGGGGCGAAGGACGAGAACATTATCCTTCCACTATATAAGGCACTTGTCAGGCCTCACATGGAATACTGCGTACAATTCTGGACACCGGTGCTCAGGAAAGATGTCACAGTGCTTGAAGGGGTTCAAAGAAGGGCAACTAAACTAATACATGGAATGACGGGACTGGAATACCCAGAGAGGCTATCCAAATTGGGACTATTTACTCTAGAAAAAAGGTTAAGAGGCGACCAAATAACCATGTATAAGTACATGAGGGGACAACACATGGATCTCTCCCGTGATCTGTTTACACCCAGGACCACAAAGGTAACAAGAGGACATCCGCTACGATTAGAGGAAAGTAGGTTTCATCACCAACATAGAAAGGGGTTCTTTACTGTAAGAGCAGTTAGACTGTGGACCTCTCTACCGGAGGAAGTGGTGATGGCAAAATCGATAGAGGAGTTTAAAAGGGGACTTGATGTCTTTCTGGAGAAGAAGGATATTACAGGATATAAATATTAGGTTAAGTGTCAATCCTGGTATACAGGCAGGTAGGAACTATTAGGGGTTGATCCAGGGAACAGTCTGATTGCCATTAGGGAGTCGGGAAGGAATTTTTCCCCCAAAAAGGGCTAATTGGCTTCTGGCCTTGGGGTTTTTTGCCTTCCTCTGGATCAACACAGTAGGATAGACAGGCTGGACTAGATGGACAATGTCTTCATTCGGCCTTACATACTATGTTACTATGTTTTTCATGCCACGGTCAGCATAGATTGCTGTCAGCCCCAGCCAGCTCCCTCTGTAAACCCTTTACATGCCGTGGTCAGCATTTATTACTTTCAATCCCAGCCAGCTCCCACTGTGAACCCTTTACAAGCCGCGGTCAGCAAAGATGGCTGTCAGTCCCAGCCAGCTCCCTCTGTAAACCCTTTACATGTCGCGATCAGCGTAGATTGCTGTCAGTCCCAGCCAGCTCCCTCTGTGCTCCCTCCACATGCCGCGGTCAGCATAGATGGCTGTCAGTCCCAGCCAGCTCCCCCTGTAAACCTTTTACATGCCCAGTCAGCATAGATTGCTGTCAGTCCCAGCCAGCTCCCTCTGCGAACCCTTTACATGCTACGGTCAGCATAGATTGCTGTCAGTCCCAGCCAGCTCCCTCTATAAACCCTTTACATGCCACGGTCAGCATAGATTGCTGTGAGCCCCAGCCAGCTCCCACTGTGAACCCTTTACATGCCACGGTCAGCATAGATTGCTGTCAGTCCCAGCCAGCTCCCTCTGTGAACCCTTTACATGCCACGATCAGCATAGATTGCTGTCAGTCCCAGCCAGCTCCCACTGTGGGATAGTACAATCTCAGATTCTGCTCCCACGAGTTTACAGCAAGTACCAACCACCCAGGACATAAGTTATCTCTTAAGGGGTTAAACCCTTAATGCCACCGGATGTACGTCTGTCCTGGCTGTGTGGTACTTGCCACAACAGGACACAAGCGTACATCATGTGGATGGCGTGGGATCAGAAGCTGAGCTCACACCATCCGATAGCGGGCTCCCCACTGCTACAGCAGGGTACATAAGGATAGCGATCCCTACTATTAAACTCCTACATTCTGTTGAGATGGCAGCAAGTAGAGGATTCCCCGAGGGAGCATGCTCCCTATGTTATGTCGTCTGGCCCTTGTAATCGTGGCGGGCCGATTGGTTGCCATGACAACAGGTGCCCCTGCTTGCCATTACCTATGATCACTACTGTAACTGATGAGGCATTGCGGTACAGAAGCCTCTTGTATAATCATGGCTGTTGTGGCCCCTATAGAGAGAGATATAGATATTCAACTTTTCTGTGCATTTTCCTCTATTTCATATGGGAGGGGGGGTGAAGACCCCCATATTTGGTATCACCATATCCGTAATGGCCTGTACAATACACTGAATACACTATCAAACACAGAAAAACTGGAGAAAAAGACAAACCTCTAATAAATGGAGGCAAAATACTAAGTGATCAAAAGTATGGACCCAAAATGGGGCAAAAAGGTCGTCACGTAGAAAGCAAGGCCTCACCTACCTCTGACCGGGGAAGATGCAGAAGTTATGGGATGCTGAATGCAGGGATGGGAAAAGAACTTCCAAAACCAAGCGTTGTGTTTGATATGGAGATAATCTGCCCCCCGCAGGACACAATGTATCCGGGCATTAATGCTGGAATACATCACAGGCATCGAGAGATGGGAAAATAAGAACTACACTTCACCAGGCCTCATATGGCCATGTTCTCAAGGGGCTTCCAAGAAATACATTGACCCCTGAGCCGTGGGGAAGGGGGGGACAAACACAGGGCAGTCAGAATATGACAGTCATGGGACCAGCCCTCCGGAACAGGACCAATGCTCTCTACAGGTGCCAGGAGCAGAAGAATGATGATGTCATCATCCGGCTCCACTACATACACCGCGTCGGCCGACACTCCACCCCTCCCACAACAGGCGTCCGGCAGTGTGAAGGGACCACACAGGCGCCAGGAGCAGCATGATGATGTCATCATCCAACTCCGCGCCGTACACCGCGTCGGCCGACCCTCCACCCCTCCCAAAACAGGCGTCTGGTAGTGTGAGGAGACCACACGGGTGCCAGGAGCAGAAGAATGATGATGTCATCAACCAGCTCCGCGCTGTACACTGCATTGGCCAACCCTCCACCCCCTCCCACAACAGGCAGTGCGGCAAGGGAGTAATGCACTCCATGCACATTCTTTATATGGTGGGGGCCTCTGAGTTCCCTCACCGCAGGGGCCGGTTTGCAATTGTGACACCTGACGGTACACCTATGCTTTTCCTAAAGGCACACAATCTGCTGGTCAGTACGATTAAGGGTTAATACATTTGTGGCATTTATGCGCATCGTTTACTTAGACTAGTAACGTCCCCGCGCTCTCGTGGAAGGTTGTACATACACTGGAACTATAAGATTTGGGCTCTCCCATTCCCCGACCATAGATGCAAAAACTTCAGACGAGACACCCAATAAGTATTCCGGAATTTTCTCCCCCCACCCCCGAAACAAATACCAATCATCATCTTCCGCCAGGAGCTGTCATGTCCACAGTCCCCAGGGCTTTACTCCTCAGAGTGAGTAAAAACCGCTTCCCCGCCCACCGCCAGCCACGTCATATGACCCAGTAGATTTTGGTAGGCCGCTGTCTCCCCCTTGTGTGTTGCTCTTGCCTGCCGCCGGAGAGCCCCGTTCAGCTACACCAATGCGCGCCTCCTGCGCGGGGCCAACAAGAAAGATATGTGCAGCCCTCCATGAATGTAAGCGGGGATTCTTTTTTTGGGCCGACGACGAGGGTGTTTCAGCTGGCTTGCATAGCAGCGGGGTCCGTTCTTGTTGCCGGGCAAGGGGAGTGGGTTTTAGGTGTCCCAATGCACTGATCAGCAATAAACGGAGCTAAAGGAATCCCAACATTTCGGCTGCCTCAGCTTACTGGACTAACAGGACCTGCTGCAGAGCAAGCTGTTCCAGCCAATCAGATACAGGGGGCGTCAACCACTGTCAATCTTGACTCCTCCAGTAAATCCTGGTGGCGTCAAGATACACTAGTACCCTAAGGAAAGGACCTGTGCATAACACTACCACACTCCCCTTATATAACCGTACCATCACCACACACCTTGTGTAACCCCACATAGGAATGTATATAAGAAAGATGGAGAGACCCCACTATTCCCTGACTCACTTTAAGGAGATAGGCATACATGTTCCATATGGTATTATGTGTCCACATTTGCTGTGACTGAGCCTCTAGATCATACAAACTTCTAGGCTCTGGGAGTTGCCGTCCTAAATGCGCAGACAGGTGCCAGCGGCCGGCGAGTGACGTTTCTGTGCGGGGCTCTGCGAACCCCGCACAGAAATAGAGCAATCCTATGGCAGCTTCCATGGGTGGAAATTCTGCGGGAAATCCGGCAGCGGAATTTCCGCCCGTGTGCACGGGGCCTAAGGCTGCTCTAAGACGTGCGTTCAGAAAACACAGCTTAAAATCGTGGGTTTTTTACCTCAATTTTGAGCAGCACTTTTGAACGCATGGTAAAGCGGTTTTAATGCACCCCACAATTGTGATGGGTGGGGAGGTGTGCAGCAGGCTTCTGGCTTAGTCTGTGAGGGGCCTATGATGTGGATTATAAGCGGTGTCCTATCTCCTTAAGGTGAGCACCCAAAAAGTGTGTGGAGACACCTAGGGTGTAAGTGAGTCAGGGAATGGTGTGGTCTCTCCATCTTTCTTATATACATTCCTATGTGGGGTTACACGAGGTGTGTGGTGATGGTACAGTTATATAAGGGGAGTGTGGTGGTGTTATGGTTACGCGAGAGAAGTGGGTTTTTATGAGGGAAATGTGGCGACGGTGGGGTTACATGCAGGGAATGTGGTGACGGTACGGTTACATGCAGGGAGTGTGGAGACGGTGGGGTTACATGCAGAGAGTGTGGTGACGGTGGGGTTACATGCAGAGAGTGTGGTGACGGAGGGGTTACGTGCGGGGAGAGTGGTGACGGCTTGGTTACGTGCAGGGAGTGTGGTGGCGGCGCGGTTACATGCAGGGAGTGTCTGTCAGTAACTTAAAGGAACAGCACCATGAAGTATAAGTCTCAGATCACCCAAAGATAGGACATGCTGGGTTTTTTTCCCGTACGTTTTTCTCTGCTTCGCACTTCCTTGGTTCTTTTTTTCCATGTGGTCCCCATAGCAACCTGCATTAAAAAACCCTCATGGACTCATGTAAACTGCACAACATGTGATTGCAATGTGTTTATTTTTACACTCCCACAGAAAATAATGGCCGATTCTTGCACAAGAATAAGCCATGCAGAGAACTCGGTCTATCGGTCTACGGGCTCATGTCCACAACTGTTTTCACTGTCTTACACGTGTTTTGCACGGCTGTGTGATACATGCTGAATGGAGTCAATGGACTTTCACTGATCTTACACATGTGTGTGTAGACACTGCATATCGATACGCACGAGAAATAGATGGCAGCATGCTCTATTTCCCCATGTACTACCGGTATGCAGTGTAAGCCCGATACATTTGTATAGGCTGCGTATGAAATGCTGTTTAGGGATACGTTCATGGGCATTATGGTCTGTTCACACCGCAGAATCACTGTAAAATTTTTCACGGTGAATCCCGCTTCTAAAAACTATGTCAAAATCCGTGTCAAAAACTCGTGTGCATTAAGCCGTCCAAATGAATGGTTTCTTTTCCCCCACAGTGGCCCCCCAGTGTAGTAGTGACACCGCACAGTGCCCCTCCCGAGACCCACATACTTAGCCCCCCAGTGCAGTAGTGACACCCCCCATTGCAGTAGTGACACCCCCCAGCGGCCCCCAGTGCATTAGGGACACCCCCCAGCGACCCCCAGTGCATTAGGGACACCCCCCAGCGGCCCCTATTGCAGTAGTGATGCCCCCCCGGTGCAGTAGTGACGCCCCCCCCAGTGCAGTAGTGACACCCCCCAGCGGCCATCCAGTGCAGTAATGACACCCCCCAGCGGCCCCCAGTGCATTAGGGACACCCCCCAGCGGCCCCCAGAGCAGTAGTGACGCCCCCCCCAGTGCAGTAGTGACGCCCCCCCCAGTGCAGTAGTGACGCCCCCCCCAGTGCAGTAGTGACGCCCCCCAGTGCAGTAGTGACGCCCCCCAGCGGCCACCCAGTGCAGTAGTGACACCCCCCAGTGGCCCCCAGTGCATTAGGGACACCCCCCAGCGGCCTCCAGTGCAGTAGTGACGCCCCCCCAGTGCAGTAGTGACACCCCCAAGCGCAGTAGTGACACCCCCCAGCGGCCACCCAGTGCAGTAGTGACACCCCCCAGTGCAGTAGTGATACCCCACAGTGGCCCCCCAGTGCAGTAGTGACATCGCACAGTGCCCCTCCCAAGACCCACATACTTAGCTCCTCCTCCTGAAAGCTGATGCTCCTCTTCTGGTCAGCATGGTCTGGCATGCATATTAACTTTTTCTTACCCACTTCTGCCTCAATAGGTAATTCCCAGCAACCTGATTGGGTAAAACGCAGTTTACATTATTACTTTTATCTAAGATTTAGGGAATGCTGAAAATTGGGGATGGCAGGGGGGAGGGGGGTTGTAGAGGGGGATTATTTTTAGAAAGTAAATTTTTTTTTCCGCACAAGTGGGCAATGGGGCCTGGAATTTATTTAGTTGTGCACTGAAATCCAACGGGTGTTCCCTCCATTATAGGCCGTACATCATGTGGATGGCGTGGGATCAGAAGCTGAGCTCACACCATCCGATAGCGGGCTTCCCACTGCTACAGCGGGGTACATAAGGATAGCGATCCCTACTATTAAACTCCTACATTCTGTTGAGATGTAAGCAAGTAGAGGATTCCCCGAGGAAGCGTGCTCCCTATGTTATGTCGTCTGGCCCTTGTAATCGTGGCGGGCCGATTGGTTGCCATGACAACAGGTGTCCCTGCTTGCCATTACCTGTGATCACTACTGTAACTGATGAGGCATTGCGGTACAGAAGCCTCTTGTATAATCATGGCTGTTGTGGCCCCTATAGAGAGATATATAGATATTCAACTTTTCTGTGCATTTTCCTCTATTTCATATGGGGGGGGTGTATTGCAGACGAATAGTTTTACATTCAGTAAATCCTGTGCCTCGCTGAGAACTGTCTGCGTCGTTTTAGTTTGGTTTTCTCGCTCCGCCATATTTTCT